>NC_079193.1:9980749-10060749 GCF_029499605.1 Hyla sarda
AGCTCCACTCCAGCTCTATCTGTATACTGCTGCTATCTCTATGGGATCAGGATATATATATAGTAGTTATACCCCTCCCCTCCAGATCTATCTGTATACTGCTGCTATCTCTATGGGATCAGGATATATAGTAGTTATACACCTCCCCTCCAGCCTTATCTGTATACCGCTGCTATCTCTATGGGATCAGGATATATTGTAGTTATACACCTTCCCTCCAGCTCTATCTGTATACTGCTGCTGCTATCTCTATGGGATCAGGATAGATAATGGTTATACACCTCTCCTCCAGCTCTATCTGTATACTGCTGCTATATCTATAGGACCAGGATATATAGTAGCTATACACCTGCCCTCCTGCTCTATGGGATCAGGAAATATAGTAGTTATACAGCTCCACTCCAGCTCTATCTGTATACTGCTGCTATCTCTATGGATCAGGATATATAGTAGTTATACAGCTCCACTCCAGCTCTATCTATATACTGCTGCTATCTCTATGGAATCCGGATATATAGTAGTTATACAGCTCCACTCCAGCTCTATCTGTATACTGCTGCTCTCTCTATGGGATCAGGATATATAGTAGTTATACACCTCTCATCCAGCTCTATCTGTATACTGCTGCTATAGCTATGGGATCAAAATATATAGTAGTTATACACCTTCCCTCCAGCTCTATCTGTATACTGCTGCTGCTGCTGCTGCTATCTCTATGGGATCAGGATAGATAATGGTTATACACCTCTCCTCCAGCTCTATCTGTATACTGCTGCTATATCTATGGGATCAGGATATATAGTAGCTATACTCCTCCCCTCCAGCTCTATCTCCTCACCTCCCCTCCATCTGTATACTGCTGCTATCTCTATGAGATCAAGGTATATAATACTTACAAACCTCTCTAGAAAATGAATCAAAAAGGCAAATCATTCAAACTGACCCCAACCCACTTATGAGTCTCCTCAGTTTATCTGACTGACCTCCTGCACCAGCAGCCTAATTAGATGACCAGGTGTAGTGATCAGACTCCACCCCCTCTATTCGCTCTCTGAAAAACCAAAAGGATTGATGGGAAATGTATGCAGCATTAGGAAATTATTTCATTGATAGAATTGTAACCAGTATGACAGAAAACCTATTCCTGCCACATCGGCTAAAACAGGTGAGCACAAGACATACACAAGAACCTTGACATTAATCTCTAATTGAGATTTTAGCTACCAAACTGTAGGAAAACTATCAGATGAGGGACGTTTCAGGTGTTAATAGAGTTTTTAGCCTCTGGATGTAGACGATAAGATTTCCTGACAGCAGAGAAGGTGAAGCAGAAGGAAATCCGAAACGTTGCAGAACCTTCTCCTCTACACGGATGAGGCTGCGGAGCCTCCAGATGACCGAGGACACAGAGGATCTGATGATCGGATCACTTACCTTGTTCTCCTTATATAAGGAGTCTAGATGGAGAACGCTCCTCAGCTCGTTCCTATTGTTGATGCTTTGTGAGGTGCGAGGATATTCCCCTTCCAGGACCGCGCTCGTCTTCTTTAACCCCTGAGAAAAAGGACGAAACAGAATCAGGATTCACCCCATAGATCAGCGTCTTCCAGAAACCCACTTCATCGGGGCCACAAGAAATGTATACAGGATAAAAACACTCGGGGTACAGTAGGGTGGCGACACCCGGGGTACAGGATGATGACACCCGGGGTACAGGATGATGACACCCGGGGTACAGGATGATGACACCCGGGGTACAGGATGATGACACCCGGGGTACAGGATGATGACACCCGGGGTACAGGATGATGACACCCGGGGTACAGGATGATGACACCCGGGGTACAGGATGATGACACCCGGGGTACAGGATGATGACACCCGGGGTACAGGATGATGACACCCGGGGTACAGGATGATGACACCCGGGGTACAGGATGATGACACCCGGGGTACAGGATGATGACACCCGGGGTACAGGATGATGACACCCGGGGTACAGGATGATGACACCCGGGGTACAGGATGATGACACTCGGGGTACAGGATGATGACACCCGGGGTACAGGATGATGACACCCGGGGTACAGGATGATGACACTCGGGGTACAGGATGATGACACTCGGGGTACAGGATGATGACACTCGGGGTACAGGATGATGACACTCGGGGTACAGGATGATGACACTCGGGGTACAGGATGATGACACTCGGGGTACAGGATGATGACACTCGGGGTACAGGATGATGACACTCGGGGTACAGGATGATAACACTCGGGGTACAGGATGATAACACTCGGGGTACAGGATGATAACACTCGGGGTACAGGAGGATGACACTCGGGGTACAGGAGGATGACACTCGGGGTACAGGAGGATGACACTCGGGGTACAGGAGGATGACACTTGGGGTACAGGATGATAATACTTGGGGTACAGGATGATAACACTCGGGGTACAGGATGATGATAACACTTGGGGTACAGGAAGATAACACTTGGGGTACAGGATGATAATACTTGGGGTACAGGATAATAACACTCGGGGTACAGGATGATGATAACACTTGGGGTACAGGAAGATAACACTTGGGGTACAGGAAGATAACACTTGGGGTACAGGATGATAATACTTGGGGTACAGGAAGATAACACTTGGGGTACAGGATGATAATACTTGGGGTACAGGATGATAACACTTGGGGTACAGGAAGATAACACTTGGGGTACAGGATGATAATACTTGGGGTACAGGATGATAACACTCGGGGTACAGGATGATGATAACACTTGGGGTACAGGAAGATAACACTTGGGGTACAGGATGATAATACTTGGGGTACAGGATAATAACACTCGGGGTACAGGATGATGATAACACTTGGGGTACAGGAAGATAACACTTGGGGTACAGGAAGATAACACTTGGGGTACAGGATGATAATACTTGGGGTACAGGATAATAACACTCGGGGTACAGGATGATGATAACACTTGGGGTACAGGATGATAACACTTGGGGTACAGGAAGATAACACTTGGGGTACAGGATGATAATACTTGGGGTACAGGATAATAACACTCGGGGTACAGGATGATGATAACACTTGGGGTACAGGATGATAACACTTGGGGTACAGGATAATAACACTTGGGGTACAGGATAATAACACTCGGGGTACAGGATGATAACACTCGGGGTACAGGATGATAACACTCGGGGTACAGGATGATAACACTCGGGGTACAGGATGATAACACTCGGGGTACAGGATAATACTACGTTGGAAATGTTTATATTTTTAAGAAGTAATAAATAATCTCTATACAGCCGCCCTCGCCATAATCGTACCCGACCGCACAGTAAACAAGAAGTCACTTTTGCCGTAACGTAAAACGCCATAAAAACAAAAACAGAACAGAAATGCAGCTTCTCCATTTCAACCCACAGTTAACAGTTTTAGAATATTCGGGGAAAATAAATGGCACCATTAAATACTTCAACTAAATAAACGAATGCAGAGAAAAAACGTAAACGCCTTAGCTAAACGCAGTCATGGTAAGGCCGGGTTCACATCATGTTTTCGTAATACAGTTTCCCGTAAACCTTTTCAATTTGAAAACCGTACAGAAAAGTATTGAAAACCGTATACACTGACTCTCCATTGAAAACCGTACGCCAAAAGATGCATCAGGTTGTGTCCGTTTTGCGTCTTACACGGTTTTGTCCATTTTTTTTCTCTACCCAGAACCGTAACCTACCACAGATTTTGGTCTGGGTGAAAAACCGTATATGTTTTTTTTTTTAAACATAAGAGTCAATGGGAACCGTACAGACCTGTATGAGCGTACGGTTCCATCCGGTTTTCACCATATGGTTTTTTTTTTTTACTTCACTCAGTTTTTTTCTTGGAATTTCAATCCAACAAGTGAAACTTTATTCATAATGAAGTGAAAAGTTAAAAACGTATACGTGTTTTTTGTTCTTAAAAAAATAAATAAATAAATAAACAGATGCAACCGGACATCATTAGTGCGATTTTGAGGAATCCGTTTTTTTATCAGAAACCTGATACGCAAACTGTATTGCAAAAATGTGGTGTGAACCCAGCCTGAAAGGGTTAATATAAAAGGCACCAATTTTCTTGTTGGCCGCCATTTTTTTTTTATTTTTTTTACCTCACTTAGTGGTCTTTGAGATGTTCGATGCCTAGGCGGCCATGACAGGAGCTTACACCGGTGTTTCCCAACCAGGGTGCCTCCAGCTGTTGCGAAACTACAACTCCCAGCATGCCCGGACAGCCAAAGGCTGTCCGGGCATGCTGGGAGTTGTAGTTTCGCAACAGCTGGAGGCTCACTGGTTGGGTAACACTGGCTTAGGCTGCATTCACATCTCCTTTTTGCAATACAGTTCCCGTATCAGTTTTTTTTTGTGAAAAAAGCGTATGTCTCAAAACCGGACCGAACCGTATATACTCCTGTACAGTTTTAAACCGTATCAGGGATGTGGAATTCCTATCGCCCGACGCCCGGGACTAGCAGTTTTGGGCGCCGGGCAGGTGAATTTGTCCGGCCCTTAGCCCGGCTTCGGGCAAGCAGGGCCGGACCTGACAAGTGCTGCGGCGATCTGCAATCTGTATGGAGCGGGCACCCGACTCCTGCCCGCTCCATACTCTGCAGCCCCCGGCTGTTCTCAGTAGCCGGGGGCCGCCGCTAATAGCCAGCATGTGGCGATCGCCGCGGCTGGCAATTAACCATTTAAATTGCCGCTGTCAAAGCTGACAGCGTCGTCTAAAGGAACATGTGAATTCTCCCTGGTGGGCTAGTGGGGTGGATCGCCCCCCCCCCCCCCCCGCAGCGCGATCGCAGGGGGGGGCGATCCACTATGGAGGTAGCCGGAGGACTTACCTCTGCTTCCTCCTGTCCCGGCTCTGTCATTGATAGATCCTGGCTGGACCAGGCTCTATCAATGGATCACAGATCAATGGAGTTCAATAGAACTCTATTCATCTGTCTGAGGAATCTAATGATTCCTCCTATAAGTCTAATAAAGTGTCAAAAAAAAAAAAAAAAAAGTTTTAATTAAAGTTTGAAAGACACATTAACCCAGTGGTCTTCAAACTGTGCCCCTCCAGATGTTACAAAACTACAATTCCCAGCATGCCAGGACAGCCGTCGGCTGTCCGGGCATGCTGGGAGTTGTAGTTTTGCAACATCTGGAGGGCCACAGTTTGAAGACCGCTGCATTAACCCCATCCATGTTAAAAGTTCAAATCACCCCCTTTTCCTATATAAAAACATGTAAACATAATAAAAATAAACATATTCGTTATCGCTCGGTGCGTAATTGTACGACCTATGAAAATATAACATTATGTATCCCGTACGGTAAATGTAAAAAAAAATACCAAACCACAGATTTGCAATTTTTATAATATCCCAGAAAAAAAAAGTTAAAAAGCGATTAAAAAGTCAGATCAATGCCAAGATGGTACCGATACAAAAAAAACAGATTATGGCGCAAAACATGAGCCCTCATACAGCCTGGTATGCGGGGGAAAAAAATAAAGCTACAGGGGTTAAAAAATGGCAATTAAAAAAAATTAGAAAAAGTCCAGAATTAGTAAAACATGACGTAAATGATACAAATCTGGTATTACTGTAATCAGGCGCCTAAAGTATAAAACTAACATGTTATCTGACCACAAGGTAAATGGCGCAGAAAAGAAAAACCACCAAATCTGCAAAATTATCTTTTACTATTTCAATTTCACTTCCCTAAATATATATATATTTATTTATTTTTTTGGTTAAGAGAAGATGTTATTGAAAAATTAAAAGGTGTCATTATAGTAGGTAGTAATGGCTATTATAGGGCGAGGAGGAAAAAACGAGAGCGTAAAAGCGAAAATTGGCCGGACAAGTGGATCGTCATGAGGGACAAGTAGATTTTACTCCATTTTAGTCCCGTGGACAAGTAGTTTTTTATAAAATTTCCACACCCCTGTATACAGTTTAAAAACGGATGTCTGGTTGCATACGGTTTAATACGTTTTTTGACAAAAAAAAAAAAGAAAAAAAAGATACAGTTTTATGTTTGTCCTTAATTAAATAAAGTTCTTCTTGTTCTATTTGTGGGAAGAACTTTTGGCGTGCACTGCGCATGTGCAAAACTGTATGGTGCAAACCGGATGGAACTGTACGCAGATACGGTTCTGTGCGGTTCGCCTTTGACCACCGTTTAAAAAAATAAAAAAAAAACGTATGCGGGTTGTATCCGGTTTTTCATCCGGACATAAAACCGTAGTAGACTAAGGTTGTGTGTACGGGAAAAAAAAAAACGGATAAAACCGTAAATGATGCAACACGTACACAACCGGATGCTACGTTTGGCGTACGGTTTTCAATGACATGTCTATACATACGGTTCCATACGGTTTTTACACTGAAACCTGATACGGGAACCGTATTGCAAAAACGAGATGTGAACCCGGCCTGAAAGTGTTAATATAAAAGGCACCAATTTTCTTGTTGGCCGCCATTTTTTTTTTTTTTTTTTTTTACCTCACTTTGTGGTCTTTGAGATGTTCGATGCCTAGGCGGCCATGACAGGAGCTTACACCAGTGTTTCCCAACCAGGGCGCCTCCAGCTGTTGCGAAACTACAACTCCCAGCATGCCCGGACAGCCAAAGGCTGTCCGGGCATGCTGGGAGTTGTAGTTTCGCAACAGCTGGAGGCGCCCTGGTTGGGAAACACTGGCTTTTATACTCTAAAACAGAACCTGTGTGACACTACAACTCCCAGCATGCCCTGACCGTACCTTCCTGCTCAGATACTCCCTCACCAGAGAGGACGCCACCGCCTCTATGAGCCCGTCCTCCATGTCCTCACCGCCGGGCCCCCGATCCCTCCATCCCCGGGCTCCGGACCCGCCAGGCCCTGTTTATCCTCGGTTACCAAGGTGACGGCCGCATCACTTCCTGCCTGTGCTGTTTTTCTGCTGAGCTCTCGCTCCCCCCAGTGGCCGAATTCGGAAATGCAGCCTAGTGGAGAAAATGGGGGGAACTTCATACCTTATAATAAGTGTCACAATTGTGCGACCTGTAGAGATGTTTATTAATGTTCATGCACAGGAGAGGGGGCTGTGCGTGCATGAGGCGATGTGAGGGTGCGGGGGGTAGAAGGTGCAGACAATCTGGATGCAGGACAAGGGCTGTAAACTGATAAATACACTAATATAATGTAGTTACTGACGTCAGTAACTCCTCCCCCGCGCACTGGCCATGTGACTCCTCCCCTGCTGTAAGAGCGGGCAATCTTGTGACTGCGATCCGGGAGAATGGTGGGTGAGCGTACCCCGAGGCTGCAGAGCATTACACTGTATTAGCATATGTTCTATTGTAATGAGACACTCTGCAGAGCATTGCACTATACTGTATATAGGAAATCTTATCTTGTAATGAGACTTGCACTCTGCAGGACATTGCACTGTATATACTTATGTACTCTGCAGGATATTGTACTGTATATACTTATGTACTCTGCAGGACATTGCACTGTATATACTCATATACTCTGCAGGACATTGCACTGTATATACTCATTCACTCTGCAGGACATTGTACTGTATACCCTCATGCACTCTGCAGGACATTGCACTATATATACTCATGCACTCTGCAGGACATTGCACTGTATATGCTCATTCACTCTGCAGGACATTGCATTGTATACACTCATGCACTCTGCAGGACATTGCACTGTATATACTTATGTACTCTGCAGAACATTGCACTGTATATACTCATTCACTCTGCAGGACATTGCACTGTATATACTTATGTACTCTGCAGAACATTGCACTGTATATACTCATTCACTCTGCAGGACATTGTACTGTATACCCTCATGCACTCTGCAGCACATTGCACTGTATATACTCAGGCACTCTGCAGGACATTGCACTGTGTACACTCATGCACTCTGCAGGACATTGCACTGTGTACACTCATGCACTCTGCAGGACATTGCACTGTATATACTCATTCACTCTGCAGGACATTGCACTGTATATACTCATTCACTCTGCAGGACATTGCACTGTGTACACTCATACACTCTGCAGGACATTGTACCATTCTGTGCCCACTGCCTCCCCAGTGCCCTCATAGCTGTGCCCCGAGAGCCTTAAGTTCAGCGACCACACGTCTTAGGGCCCATTCACACGATGTATTTTCTGGCTGGAATTCTGTGAAGTTCTGCTGCAGGATATACAGAATGTTCTAGATGGAAAAAGTCAGTCCAGAGCTCCTGAGTGCGGCCGGCGCATTGCAATAGAATGAGATTTGCCTTCGGATGAGATGCTCCGCCTCCATCACATCCTATTGGCTCACACTTGTCACCTGACATATTTAACCGACACGCATCGACGCGCACAGCAGTCTCAGTTTGGCTATAGGGAGAGGATCTCCTCTCCCTGTGATAGCTGAAGCCGCACGGAGCTCCCGATGCTCTACTGTATGTTCCCCGCTCCCTGAGAGTTAACGGGGACGGGGAGTAGAGCTGCGGGCGTGGGGTGTAGTAAGCGCTCGCGGGGAGGCATGCTGACAGCGCTATCGGCATAGGGATCCTGATAGCGCTCTAGATCTATAAAACAGTAAATGTAATAAAAGAGTAAATGTATGCGCCGTATGAGCTGAGTAAATGTATGCGCCGTATGAGCTGAGTAAATGTATGAGCCGTATGAGCTGAGAAAATGTATGCGCCGTATGAGCTGAGTAAATGTATGCGCCGTATGAGCTGAGTAAATGTATGCGCCGTATGAGCTGAGTAAATGTATGAGCCGTATGAGCTGAGAAAATGTATGCGCCGTATGAGCTGAGTAAATGTATGAGCCGTATGAGCTGAGTAAATGTATGCGCCGTATGAGCTGAGTAAATGTATGCGCCGTATGAGCTGAGTAAATGTATGAGCCGTATGAGCTGAGTAAATGTATGCGCCGTATGAGCTGAGTAAATGTATGAGCCGTATGAGCTGAGTAAATGTATGCGCCGTATGAGCTGAGTAAATGTATGCGCCGTATGAGCTGAGTAAATGTATGAGCCGTATGAGCTGAGTAAATGTATGCGCCGTATGAGCTGAGTAAATGTATGAGCCGTATGAGCTGAGTACATGTATGCGCCGTATGAGCTGAGTAAATGTATGCGCCGTATGAGCTGAGTAAATGTATGAGCCGTATGAGCTGAGTAAATGTATGCGCCGTATGAGCTGAGTAAATGTATGAGCCGTATGAGCTGAGTAAATGTATGAGCCGTATGAGCTGAGTAAATGTATGCGCCGTATGAGCTGAGTAAATGTATGCTCCGTATGAGCTGAGTAAATGTATGAGCCGTATGAGCTGAGTAAATGTATGAGCCGTATGAGCTGAGTAAATGTATGAGCCGTATGAGCTGAGTAAATGTATGCGCCGTATGAGCTGAGTAAATGTATGAGCTGAGTAAATGTATGCGCCGTATGAGCTGAGTAAATGTATGAGCCGTATGAGCTGAGTAAATGTATGAGCCGTATGAGCTGAGTAAATGTATGCACCGTATGAGCTGAGTAAATGTATGCGCCGTATCAGCTGAGTAAATGTATGCGCCGTATGAGCTGAGTAAATGTATGAGCCGTATGAGCTGAGTAAATGTATGCGCCGTATGAGCTGAGTAAATGTATGAGCCGTATGAGCTGAGTAAATGTATGCGCCGTATGAGCTGAGTAAATGTATGAGCCGTATGAGCTGAGTAAATGTATGCGCCGTATGAGCTGAGTAAATGTATGCGCCGTATGAGCTGAGTAAATGTATGAGCCGTATGAGCTGAGTAAATGTATGCGCCGTATGAGCTGAGTAAATGTATGAGCCGTATGAGCTGAGTACATGTATGCGCCGTATGAGCTGAGTAAATGTATGCGCCGTATGAGCTGAGTAAATGTATGAGCCGTATGAGCTGAGTAAATGTATGCGCCGTATGAGCTGAGTAAATGTATGAGCCGTATGAGCTGAGTAAATGTATGAGCCGTATGAGCTGAGTAAATGTATGCGCCGTATGAGCTGAGTAAATGTATGCGCCGTATGAGCTGAGTAAATGTATGAGCCGTATGAGCTGAGTAAATGTATGAGCCGTATGAGCTGAGTAAATGTATGAGCCGTATGAGCTGAGTAAATGTATGCGCCGTATGAGCTGAGTAAATGTATGAGCTGAGTAAATGTATGCGCCGTATGAGCTGAGTAAATGTATGAGCCGTATGAGCTGAGTAAATGTATGAGCCGTATGAGCTGAGTAAATGTATGCACCGTATGAGCTGAGTAAATGTATGCGCCGTATCAGCTGAGTAAATGTATGCGCCGTATGAGCTGAGTAAATGTATGAGCCGTATGAGCTGAGTAAATGTATGCGCCGTATGAGCTGAGTAAATGTATGCGCCGTATGAGCTGAGTAAATGTATGAGCCGTATGAGCTGAGTAAATGTATGAGCCGTATGAGCTGAGTAAATGTATGAGCCGTATGAGCTGAGTAAATGTATGAGCCGTATGAGCTGAGTAAATGTATGCGCCGTATGAGCTGAGTAAATGTATGAGCCGTATGAGCTGAGAAAATGTATGCGCCGTATGAGCTGAGAAAATGTATGCGCTGTACGAGCTGAGTAAATGTATGCGCCGTATGAGCTGAGAAAATGTATGCGCTGTACGAGCTGAGTAAATGTATGTGCCGTATGAGCTGAGTAAATGTATGTGTCGTATGAGCTGAGTAAATGTATGTGTCGTATGAGCTGAGTAAATGTATGCGCCGTATGAGCTGAGAAAATGTATGCGCTGTACGAGCTAAGTAAATGTATGTGCCGTATGAGCTGAGTAAATGTATGTGTCGTATGAGCTGAGTAAATGTATGAGCCGTATGAGCTCTCAGAATCGGGCCACAGATCCCATGTGAGCTCCGTGCTGCTTCAGCTATCACAGGGAGCCAAACTGAGACTGCTGTGCGCATCGATGCGTCGACGGTTAAATATGTCAGGTGACAAGTGTGAGCCAATAGGATGTGATGGAGGCGGAGCATCTCATCCGAAGGCAAATCTCATTCTATTGCAATGCACCGGCGCAGACTGAATGAGTTGGCGCTAGGACTGTGCGGACATTGCCATCCCCATAGACAGCAATGTCTGCTGAGCGGATTCCGCCCGAAGAATGAATTGGTACATTTGTTGGTGTCGGAACATCTGCCGCTGAAATTGTGCAGTGTAGTCCCAGTGCCAGCAATGGGATCCTGCTGCAGCGGAATTTTTTTCGAATTTTCAAAGTGGAATTCCGATTGGTTGGTTTGAACCTAGCCTTAATGTTCCCAGTGATTTCCATTGGTGACACGGCAGATGACTACGTCAGTGTTTTTCAAACAGTGTTTCTCCAGCTGTAAACTGCAACTTTCAGCGCGCCCGGGCAGCCTTTGGCAACAGCTGGAGACACACTGCTTAGAAAATACTGGTACAGTTCTAGTCCAGAGGTGATCCTGCATCTCCTGTTGTCTTAGATGCACTATGTCCATGATGGTGTCCCCAAAGAAAGAATCCGCATGGCGTCAGGGCGCGTTCACACGGAGTAATTCAAGAGTAATTCCTCTTGAATTCTCCGCTCTAAATTAATGCACATCTCCTCTGCCCATTGACTTTAATGTTATTTCCGCTGTCCTGTTCACACTGCGAAAATTCTGGTAGCAGAATTCCGACGCTTAATTCCGTTCCGCTTGAAGAAAGAACATGTTAAAGAAAAACTGTCACATATTTTCTGCCGCGCTATCCACAGGTATTGGTAGATAGTGCGGGAGACGCTGATTAAAACGAGCCCTACCTTGGACTGATCCGCGCCGCAGTTCGCCCGCACTTGTAGTGTTAATCTCTGTGTATATCCTACTGTAACTGGCAAAGGCGGGGCTTCTGCGGGCTAACGGACACTGACGTCAGCGCCGCTCATGAATATTCATCCCTCCCTCTGGTTAGGAGCGGCGAAGAGAGGGAGAACAGGAGGGATGAATATTCATGAGCGGCGCTGACGTCAGTGTCCGTTAGCCCGCAGAAGCCCCGCCTTTGCCAGTTACAGTAGGATATACACAGAGATTAACACTACAAGTGCGGGCGAACTGCGGCGCAGATCAGACCAAGGTAGGGCTCGTTTTAATCAGCGTCTCCCGCACTATCTACCAATACCGGTGGATAGTGCGGGAGAAAATATGTGACAGTTTTCCTTTAATTCTTCAAGCAGAATCCGCTAGTAGAAATCAATTGAAGTCAATGGTAAAAAAAAAATTCCGCCCGACATCGTTTTCGCGCGCAATTCGCACAGAAATGGCTGAAAAACCCTTCACTTCTTTCTCCCCCATTTCTGCGCGAATTGCGCACGAATTTCTCGCGATTTCCGCGCGAAAATACAATTATTTTTTCCGCCCGTAAATTTTTCGGCGTGAATTACTCTTCATTTACTCCGTGTGAACGCACCCTTAGATTCATTAATCTTTGAGGCCGTCACAACTTTGGTGAATCGTTGTTTCTAAGGCCAAGTTCACTTTGCCGTTGTGCTCCGTCCCGTTCTGGGTCAGTTCGGCTCTTTTTTTTTATTTATTTTTTTGCACCAAATGGCCCCAAAAACGGGTCAGAGCAGAAGCGACTCCACTGGGTCCCCACGGATCTCATTGACTTGAATGGGGTCTGTCGGAGATCCGGTAGGTTATTGAAGTTTAGCTGGGAATGCATTATATTTTTCTCCTCTAAAATAGACAGAATTGCCGACGGTGCTCCCCATATCGGAGCCGGAGGGCAGTGTGAACGAGGCCTAACGCATCGATCCAACGCGTTCGGGTAGAGTTTCATTCAGGTATCGGTAAACATCCAGATGGAAATGTGGAGGTGACCATCCTACTGATTTACTGTTTGGAAGATCTTCCTCTCTTTGTAGCATAGGTTTGGTTGCTATGTGCTGTGCTGGGATTGGTTGCTATGGGCTGTGTTGGGATTGGTTGCTATGGACCATGCGGTGATTGGTCGCTATGGACTTTGCAGGGATTGGTTGCTATGGGCTGTGCTGGGTTTGGTCGCTATGACCGTGCAGTGATTGGTTGCTATGGGCTGTGTTGTGATTAGTTCTTGTGGACTGTGCTGGGATTCGTTGCTATGGGATTGGTTGCTATGGGCTGTGTTGGGAGTAGTTGCTATGGAACATGCAGTGATTGGTCGCTATGGACTGTGCAGGGATTGGCCGCTATGGACCGTGCAGTGATTGGTTACTATGGACTATGCAGGGATTGGTTGCTATGGGCTGTGCTGTGATTAGTTCTTGTGGACTGTGCTGGGATTGGTTGCTATGGGCTGTGTTGGGAGTAGTTGCTATGGAACATGCGGTGATTGGTCGCTATGGACTGTGCAGGGATTGGTTGCTATGGGCTGTGCTGGGTTTGGTCGCTATGGACCGTGCAGTGATTGGTTGCTATGGACTATGCAGGGATTGGTTGCTATTGGCTGTGCTGTGATTAGTTCTTGTGGACTGTGCTGAGATTAGTTGCTGTGGGCTATGCTGGGATTGGTTGCTATGGACTGTACTGGGATTGGTTGTTATGAACCATGCAGTGATTGGTCGCTATAGACCTTGCAGTGATTAGTTGCTATGGACTGTGCTGGGATTGGTTGCTATGGGATTGGTTGCTATGGGCTGTGCTGGGATTGGTTGCTATGACCCCTGTGGTGATTGATCTCTATAGACCTTGCAGTGATTGGTTGCTATGGACTGTGCTGGGATTGGTTGCTATGGGCTGTGCTGGGATTGGTTGCTATGACCCCTGTGGTGATTGGTCTCTATAGACCTTGCAGTGATTGGTTGCTATGGACTGTGCTGGGATTGGTTGCTATGGACTGTGCTGGGATTGGTTGCTATGGGCTGTGCTGGGATTGGTTGCTATGGGCTGTGCAGTGATTGGTCGCTATGGACCATGCAGTGATTAGTTGCTATGGGCTGTTCAGTCATCGGCCATTTACCACTGATGTTATCTTTAGCTACAGATGTCACCCTGCACATGACTTCTGACCTCTGCTCCCGCTATGAGGCTATGTTCGCACGTCCGAAATTTTCCGTGCAGACATTCCGCAGACTGCTGGCGCTAGGATGGGAATGCGCTGTCTCCTAGATAGCTATGCATTCCATGCAGATTCCCCAGAAAGAACGGACAGGTTCATTCTTTCTGCGGACACAGAAATCGGAATTTCCGTGGCAGATGTTTCACCGTGTGCACAGCGCAGCAGAATCCCATTGAATACGAGACTCTGCTGCTGCAGAATCTCCATCTGAATTGCATTCATGTGAACATGGCCTCAATGGCGCATCTCAGGCCGCAGTCCTTCACCAGCCCTTGGTGCCATGACTGCTTGTGCCCCCAGCATCCAGTCTCATAGGCTGCAGTAGTGTGTGGCAGGGCGGGGGTCTGATGGCGGTGTGCTCCGCCATAGCATGCGCCTGATATCCCCCTCACCATGACGGACGCCATTGTCACTACATCATCCAGGTTATTCTCTCAGCTGTCAGTGGTTGGAATGTTCTGGAACGCTGTGTATATAGGTATCGTCCACAGGTTTGTTCGTTCGCTGATGGTCTGGTGGGGGCGCTGCAGGACTCTATAGATAACATAACTCCTGTGCAGGCGCCATCTTATGGATGTGTTTGTTCCTGCAGGTGACATTCGATGACTTGGCGGTGTATTTCCCTGTGGAAGAATGGGGGATCCTGGAAAAATGGCAGAAGGATCTGTACCAGGAGGTCATGGTGGAGCTTTACCGGATACTGCTCTCTGTCGGTGAGTCCTGAGCAGCGCCACAGGTATACGCCACTACTACCCCCAACATAACACCACAGAAATGTGAATCCTCAAGTGGGAAAAGATGGAGGCACCCTGGTTGGGTAACACTGCTTTTGGGAGTCGTTGTGTCGGCCATATACATTCTCCTCCATCATTCACTGCAACTCTGACGCTTTCTGCACCAACGGCTAGGTTCAGACTACGGAATTTCCGCCGGAATTTTCGCTTTGAAATTTCCGGCAGAAATTCCGCTTACTATAATGCATAGTGTAGTGAATGGTTTTCCGTTCACAAATTCACACTTCGCAATTTGTGAAGCGGAAAATCCAGATGAAAAATCCGCTAGAAAATTTCCGCCTGAAGAAAGGGGTTGCTCTTTCTTCAGGCGGAAATCCTAGCGGAACACATAGCAGTCTATAGGAGATTGCAGTGTCCGCTCGGTCCTAGCGCCGACTAATTCAGTCGGCGCAGGCGGAACTCAGAATCTTTTTCACCTCAAAGTAAAAGCCCATAGACTTCTATGGGATTCCGCACTCCCGTTTACACTTCTGAATTTCCGCTTGCAGAATTCCATCTGAAATTAAAGCCCATAGACTTCTATGGGATTCCACACTCCTATTCACACTTCTGAATTTCCTCTTGCGAAATTCTGCCTCAAATTAAAGCCCATAGACTTCTATGGGATTCCGCACTCCCATTCACACTTCTGAATTTCCGCTTGCGGAATTCCACCTCAAATTAAAGCCCATAGACTTCTATGGGATTCCGCACTTTCATTCACTCTTCTGAATTTCCGCTTGCTGAATCCCGCTTCAAATTAAAGCCCATAGACTTCTATGGGATTCTTCACTCCCATTCACACTTCTGAATTTCCTTTTGCGGAATTCCGCTTCAAATTAAAGCCCATAGACTTCTATGGGATTTCGCACTCCCATTCACACTTCTGAATTTCCGCTTGCAGAATTCCACCTCAAATTAAAGCCCATAGACTTCTATGCGATTCCGCACTCCCATTCACACTTCAGAATTTCCTCTTGCGGAATTCCGCCTCAAATTAAAGCCCATAGACTTCTATGGGATTCTGCACTCCCATTCACACTTACGAATTTCCTCTTGCGGAATTCCGCCTCAAATTAACGCCCATAGACTTCTATGGGATTCCACACTCCCATTCGGAAATTCAGAAGTGTGAATGGGAGTGTGGAATCCCATAGAAGTCTATGGGCTTTAATTTGAGGCGAAATTCCGCAAGCAGAAATTCTGCTGTGAATAGACCCTAAGGCTAGGTTCAGACTACGGAATTTCCGACAGAAATTCAGTCGTAAAATTTCCGTCAGAAATTCCGCTTGCTAAAATGTCTAGTGTAGTGAATGGTTTTCCGTTCACAAATTCACACTTCGGAATTTGTGAAGCGGAAAATCCGCTTAGTAAATCCGCTTAGAAATTTCCGCCTGAAGAAAGGCGGTGCTCTTTCTTCAGGTCGGAACTCCTCGCGGAACACATTGCAGTCTATGGGAGACGGCAGTGTCCGCGCGGTCCTAGCGTCGACTTATTCAGTCGGCGCAGGCGGAACTCGGAACTCTGAACCTAGCCTAAGGCTATGTTCGCACAGCATCATTTTTGCTGAATGCCCAGCCAGAAAATTTACAGCAGACATTCCACAGACAGCTAGGACCGCTCGCAAATGCGGCGTCTCCATAGATGCTAATGCTTTTCAGAGTTAATTGACATGTACGTTTTTTTGGCGGAGGCCAGAATTTGAATTTCCGCGCTAGATGTTTCTTGCGCAGAGATTCTACCGTGTGCACGGTGTAGCAGAATTCCATTATAAACAATAGGACTCTGCTGCAATGGAATTTCCCAGCTGAATTGTTCCGCTGAATTCCGCTTGGAAATGTCGCCGTGTGAACAAGGCTTAACACCCCCTAGTCCCCCTAAATTCTGCATTACAAAACATACTGTTTTTGACCATTTTTTTTTTTCATATTTCATGCATCTTACTTATAATTTTTTTTATTTTTTTTGCATTACAGGGTGTTTCTGTGTCTAATTTAAGAAACTGCGCACGCCACATAATATATTGCGTGAATTTTGTAAAGGATGCGCAACAGAAGGGAGGGGGTTAGACTTGTAATAACGAATTTTTATTTATTTTTTATTTTATTTTTTTTGGCGCTACAGGCCAGTGTTTCTGTCTCTAATTTAAGAAATTGCGGACGCAACATAATAAATTGCGTGCATTTTTTAAAAGATGTGGAGGGGGTTAACGGACACCTAATAACGAACTTCCCACATCTTGTGCAAATTAAATATTTTTACGTAGAGGATAAATGCAACAAATCTATCTGCGGCACGCTAAGCCTCGCCGCCTCCCTCTCCAAGTGCAAAAATGACGATGTGAGCGCAAACTGTAAAACAAAAATAAATTAAAAAAAATAAATTGCAAAAGCAATCATAAATAAGGAGCACAACCTTTCGCAATTTGAAAAAAAGCACTTAAAACATCCAATTTTTTTTGCAGTTTGCAATTTAAATAAAATTTGTAAAAAAAAAAATGCATAAATAAAAAATAAAAAAATTGTGCAATTTTTTTTTTTTTTAAATCTTCACAACTCACCTGATTTGCCAGTAGGTGGAGCTGTAAGTTGGGCCATTGTGGTTAACACCCAGCTTTTCCAGAAGCAGATATAACCAGACTAGAGATGAGCGAACTTACAGTAAATTCGATTCGTCACGAACTTCTCGGCTCGACGGTTGATGACTTATCCTGCATAAATTAGTTCAGCTTTCAGGTGCTCCGCTGGGCTGGAAAAGGTGGATACAGTCCTAGGAAAGAGTCTCGTAGGACTGTATCCACCTTTTCCAGCCCACGGGAGCACCGGAAAGCTGAACTAATTTATGCAGGAAAAGTCATCAACTGCCAAGCCGAGAAGTTCGTGACGAATCGAATTTACTGTAAGTTCCCTCATCTCTAAACCAGACCACTGTATCCCAACCAGGGTGCCTCCAGCTGTTGCAAAACTACAACTCCCAGCATGCCCGGATAGCCAAAGGCTCTAAGATTTATCTTTCTGTTTGGACAGGTCTGATGACCGTGACACCTGAGATTATCCTGAGGATCATGATGGGAGAAGAACCTGTTGTGAAGCAGAAGAGCGGTGCCTGTGTGACCGCCCCCGAGGCCCCGGCACCAGGTGACGCCCCACTCCTGCAAATAATATTGGACACAAACAGCAGAGATGTCTTTATCAGAGGGGATTACCTGGCCCCAGAAAACTGTTTCACCCATTACCCACCACCAGCAGATGGGGCGCTGGAGAGTCAGACAGGGAGGGGGAGCTAGAGAACTAAGCAAACGACCACAGCCATAAAATATAAATAAATATATATATATATATATATATATATATATATATATATATATACAGTGGTCCCTCAACATAAGATGGTAATCCGTTCCAAACAGACCATCGTATGTTGAAACCATCGCATGTTGAGGGATCCGTGCAATGTAAAGTATAGGACAGTGGTCTACAACCTGCGGACCTCCAGATGTTGCAAAACTACAACACCCAGCATGCCCGGACAGCCGTTGGCTGTCCGGGCATGCTGGGAGTTGTAGTTTTGCAACATCTGGAGGTCCGCAGGTTGAAGACCACTGGTATTGGAGGTTATACTCACCTGTCCCCGCCGCTCCGGACCGTCACCACCCGTCACCGCTGCCCTGGATGTCGCCGTCCATCGCTGTCGCCGCGTCCCCGGGGTGTCCCCGACGCTCCGGCAAGGCCTCTGCTTCCCCCGCATCCGCGCTCTCCGTCGCCGCCATCACGTCGCTACGCACGCCGCTCCTATTGGATGACGGGACGCGACGTGATGACGACGATGGAGAGCGCCGACAATACAGGGGATCCCAAAGAGGACGGGCCGGAGCCCCGAGGACAGGTAAGTGATCGTCAGCGGAGCACACGGGGCACCGTAAACGGCTATCCGGGGGCAGCTGAAGCAGTCTGCGCTGTCGGATAGCCGTTTATGCGATGGCCCCGACATACAAAAGCATCGTATGGTGATGAGAGGCCATCATATGTTGAAATGATCGTATGTCGGGGGGGGGGGGGGTCACTGTATATATATATATATATATATATATATATATATACACATATACATATATATTATATAAATAAATATCAGAAAATTGTGTTTAAATAAAAGATATATAACTTCCTAATATAGTATTTTCAGTGATTGTACTGGCTTCTGCATGTTTTTGCCTGATTCACCCCTTACAGAAACTTGTGTAGTCCTCTCAATGTCAGTGTGGTGTTGTCTCAGCAGCTCCCTTGCTCCTCTTTCTCACCTAACAGGAAGTTGAGAAGTTTTTTAATGTCAGTGTGGTCGGCTCCCTGGCTCCTCCCTCTCTCTTGACAGGAAGTTGTGTAGTCCTTTCATTGGCAGTGTGGTGTTGTCTCAGCAGATCCCCAGCTCTACCCTATCTTCTTACAGGAAGTTGTGTAGCCCTTTCATTGTTTTCATTGTTAGTGCAGGGGTGTGTAAATTAAAAAAATTACTTGTCCAAGGGACTAAAAGCCCAATCTATTTGTCCCTCATGACAATCCACTTACCGTATCCTAGACAAATTATTTTTTTTCCCCCCTCACTCTTTAATTGCCACAACTCTTTTGTTTTTCCATCTACAGACCAATATGAGGTGTTTTTTTTGTGGGACCAATTGTACTTTGTAATAACACATTTTCTTTTTCCTTAACATATGCTCCAAAACCAAAAAAATATATTGGTGAGGTAAAATTTAATTAAAAAAAAAAAAAAAAAGATAATTTAGCAAATTTGGTCTATTTAAATTTTTTTATTTATTTTTTCCGCCATTTAACTTGTGGTCAAACTAACATTTTATTTTGATACTGTAGGTCGGTCTGATTATAGCAACACCAAATCTGTGTAGTTTCCGTAATGTTTAAAAAGTTTACAAAAATTCTTAACTTTTTAGATTTTTTTTTTTTAATTGCCATTTTCTGACCCTGTAACATTTTTTTTTTTGTATACCTTTTGTATACTGGGCTGTATGAGGACTAATTTTTAGCGTTGTAATCTGTTGTTTGTATTGATACCATTTTGTATTGATCTGACTTTTTAATAGGGTAGGGGCTTATTTACATTTTTTTTTTTTTTCTGTTTTTAATAAATTTTTTATTTTTAGGGAAGTGTTTTCCAAACAGTGTGTCTCCAGTTGTTGCAATACTTTTGCAACAGCTGGAGACTCATTGGGGACTATTACTTGCAATACTTGTGATTTCAGGCACTGAAGCCTATAGAAGCCTATAGCAGAGCACTTATCAGTGTTATCGGTGCTCCATTACTATGGGCTGCTGAGGCTGCCTGCATTATTGGAGTGCCAATTGCCTGTCCTCTTACCTGATCAGGACCCAGATCTGCTGGGAGGAGAGAGACTCACACCGGAGGGGCCGGGCCGTGCTGCACGGAGGCTGAGCATACAGAGTTTCACCTGAAAGTCGTCTCCCGTGCTGTGCCGCCCGGCCCCTCCGGCGTGAGTCTCACTGACTAAAGTAACTAAATAATCGCAAAATTTTGGGAAGGGTAAAATCGCTATATCGCAATCTGCAATTATTGCGATATAGCGTGCAGCCCTACAGGGGTGTGGAAATTTAAAACAAAACTATCTACTCAATCTACTTGTCCTGGTAGACAAAATAATTTTAATCAAAATAGTCTGTAAATAAGGTCTTTATTGGTTTATTTATTTTGTTTTTATTAGTCTTATTTTCCCATCAACAGACCCATATGAGGGTTTGTCTTTTGCAGGAACAATTGTGCTTTGTAATTACGGTATTTTTCCCCGTATAAGACGCACTTTTTCTTCCCCAAAACTGGGGGGGAAAAGTTGGTGCGTCTTATACGGCAAATACACATTAAAACCTGTCCTATCGCGGCGGTCCCTGCGGCCATCAACGGCCGGGATCCGCGGCTAATACAGGACATCACCGATCGCGGTGATGCCCTGGATTAACCCTTCAGACGCGGCGATCAAAGCTGACCCCCGCGTCTGAAGGGAAAGTGAAACTAACCCGGGTGTTCAGTCGGGCTGTTCGGGACCGCCGCAGTGAAATCGCGGCGTCACGAACAGCATACAGGACACAGGGAGGGACCAACGGCTGTCCGGGCATGCTGGGAGTTGTAGTTTTGCAACATCTGGAGGTCGTCAGGTTGAAGGTTCAGAATCTTTTTTTTCTAGATTTTCATGCTTTAAAATTGGGTGCGTCTTATATGCCGGAGCGTCTTATATGGCGAAAAATACGGCACACCTTGATGGTGTGGGGGAGGAGGTGTGATGGTGTGGGGGAGGAGGTGTGCTGGTGTGGGGGAGAAGGTGTGATGGTGTGGAGGAGGAGGTGTGATGGTGTGGAGGAGGAGGTGTGATGGTGTGGGGGAGGAGGTGTGATGGTGTGGGGGAGGAGGTGTGCTGGTGGGGAGGAGGAGGTGTGCTGGTGGGGAGGAGGAGGTGTGCTGGTGTGGAGGAGGAGGTGTGATGGTGTGGGGGAGGAGGTGTGCTGGTGGGGAGGAGGAGGTGTGATGGTGGGGAGGAGGAGGCTTTGCTGTTGACACTGTTGGGGATTTATTCATAATTGAAGGCATACTGACCCAGCATGGCTACCACAGCATCTTGCAGCGGCTGCTATTCCATCCGCTTTGCGTTTAGTTGGACCACCATTTATTTTTCAACAGGACAATGACCCCAAACACCTCCAGGCTGTGTAAGGACTATGTGACCAAGAAGGAGAGTGATGGGGGCTGCCCCAGATGACCTGGCCTCCACAGTCACCGGACCTGAACCCAATCCAGATGGTTTGGGGTGAGCTGGACCGCAGAGTGAAGGCAAAAAGGGCCAACAAGTGCTAAGCATCATGGGAACTCCTTCAAGACTGTTGGAAAACCATTTCAGGTGACTACCTCTTGAAGCTCATCAGGAGAATCCAAGAGTGTGCAAAGCAGTAATCAAAGCAAAAGGAGCTAGAACCTGGAATATGACAGATTTCACACTTTTTTGTTATGTATATAATTCCACATGTGATCATTCATAGTTTTGATGCCTTCAGTGCGAATCTACAATATTCATAGTCATGAAAATAAAGAAAACTCTGAATGAGAAGGTGTCCAAACTTTTGGTCTGTACTGTATGTAAATATATATATATATATACAGAAATAAAACAAAGTAGTAAATAACTTTTAACCCATTAACCTCTTCAGGACATAGGGCGTATGGATACGCCCTGAATCCCGAGTCCTTAAGGACCGAGGGCGTATCCATACGCCCGTGGGAATTCCGGCCCCCACCGCTAGCCGGTTGGGGACCGGAGCCGGATGCCTGCTGAAATCGTTCAGCAGGCATCCCGGCATATCGCCCAGGGGGGTCATTATGCCCCCCCATGTCGGCGATCGCCGCAGATCGCTGGACAATTCAGTCCAGCGATCTGCGGCGATTCCGGGTCAATCGGGTCTCCAGTGACCCGGTGACCCGGAATTACTGGCTGTTCGGGGCCGTCTCTGACGGCCCCGAACAGCCAGAGCCTGCAGGAGTGAGGTGGCACTGGTGCCACCTCACGATCGCCCTGATTCGTCGGCCGGATTACCGGCCGACCAATCAGGGCGCCTGCTGCGGGTGTCACTCCCGCACCCGCTCCGCCCCTCTTCCGGAGGACGTGAGCGAGTGCGGGACGTGCACCCCGGGTGCTGGGGACCCCGATCCCCGGCGCCCCTGTTGGGATCGGGGCCCCAGGAGCAGCTGCGGCGGCGGAGACGACGAGGGACTGACCTGTGCGGCTGGATCGTTGGAGGTGAGTGACAGCCTCCTGCTGTTGCTTAGCAACAGCTCCCAGCATGCAAAAAGGGCATGCTGGGAGCTGTAGTTATGCAACAGCAGGAGGCAGACCACCACAACTCCCAGCATTCCCTTATGGGCATGCTGGGACTTATGGTTTTGCAACAGCTGGAGGCACATTCTTTCTATGGAAAAGTGTACCTTCAGCTGTTGTCTAACTACAACTCCCAGCTTGCACAAACAGCTAAAGTGCATGCTGGGAGTTGTAGTGGTGCATCTGCTGGTTGCATAACTACAACTCCCAGCATGCCCGTTGGCTGTCGGTGACTGCTGAGAGTTGTAGTTTTGCAACAGCTGAAGGCACACTGGTTGTGAAACTCAGAGTTTTTTTTTACCTAACTCAGTGTTTCACGACCGGTGTGCCTCCAGCTGTTGCAAACTACAACTCTCAGCAGTCACCGTACACCATGCACCGTACATGCTGGGAGTTGTAGTTTTGCAACAGCTGGAGGCACACTGGTTGTGAAACACTGAGTTAGGTCACAAACTCAGTGATACATAACCAGTGTGCCTACAGTTGTTGCAAAACTGCAACTCTCAGCAGTCACCGACAGCCAACGGGCATGCTGGGAGTTGTAGTTATGCAACAGCTGGATGTCCCCCCCAATGTGAACGTACAGGGTACACTCACATGGGCGGAGGATTACAGTAAGTATCGGGCTGCAAATTTGAGCTGCCACAAACTTTCTGCTGCAGCTCAAATTGCCAGCGAGAAACTACTGTGAACCCCCGCCTGTGCGACTGTACCCTAAAAACACTACACTACACTAACACAAAAAATAAAATAAAAAGTAAAAAACACTACATATACACATACCCCTACACAGCCCCCCTCCCCTCCCCAATAAAAATGAAAAACGTCTGGGACGCCACTGTTTCCAGAACGGAGCCTCCAGCTGTTGCAAAACAACTCCCAGTATTGTCGGACAGCCGTTGACTGTCCAGGCATGCTGGGAGTTTTGCAACAGCTGGAGGCACCCTGTTTGGGAATCACTGGCGTAGAATACCCCTATGTCCACCCCTATGCAATCCCTAATTTAGGCCTCAAATGCGCATGGCGCTCTCACTTTGGAGCCCTGTCGTATTTCAAGGCAACAGTTTAGGGCCACATATGGGGTATCGCCGTACTCGGGAGAAATTGTGTTACAAATTTTGGGGGGTATTTTCTGCTTTTACCCTTTTAAAAAATGTAAAATTTTTGGGAAAACAAGCATTTTAGGTAAAAAAAAAATTTTTTTTTTTACATATGCAAAAGTCGTCAAACACCTGTGGGGTATAAAGGTTCACTTAACCCCTTGTTACGTTCCCCGAGGGGTCTAGTTTCCAAAATGGTATGCCATGTGGGGTTATTTTCGCTATCCTGGCACCATAGGGGCTTCCTAAATGCGGCATGCCCCCAGAGAAAAATTTGCGTTCAAAAAGCCAAATGTGACTCCTTCTCTTCCGAGACCTGTAGTGCACCAGCAGAGCACTTTTCACCCCCCTATGGGGTGTTTTCTGAATCGGGAGAAATTGGGCTTCAAATTTTTAGGGGTATTTTCTGCTATTACCCTTTTTAAAAATAAAAAAATTTTGGGAAAACAAGCATTTTAGGTAAAAAATTTTTTTTTTTTTTTACATTTGCAAAAGTCGTGAAACACCTGTGGGGTATTAAGGTTCACTTTATCCCATGTTACATTCCCCGAGGGGTCTAGTTTCCAAAATGGTATGCCATGTGTTTTTTTTTTGCTGTTCTGGCACCATAAGGGCTTCCTAAAGGTAACCTGCCCCCCAAAAATCATTTCAGAAAAACGTACTCTCCAAAATCCCCTTGTCGCTCCTTCCCTTCTGAGCCCTCTACTGCGCCCGCCGAACACTTTACATAGACATATGAGGTATGTGCTTACTCGAGAGAAATTGGGCTACAAATACAAGTAAAAATTTTGTCCTTTTACCCCTTGTAAAAATTAAAAAATTGGGTCTACAAGAACATGTGAGTGTAAAAAATGAAGATTGTGAATTTTCTCCTTCACTTTGCTGCTATTCCTGTGAAACACCTAAAGGGTTAATACACTTACTGAATGTCATTTTGAATACTTTGGGGGGTGTAGTTTTTATAATGGGGTCATTTATGGGGTATTTCTAATATGAAGACCCTTCAAATCCACTTCAAACCTGAACTGGTCCCTGAAAAATACTGAGTTTGAAAATTTTGTGAAAAATCGGAAAATTGCTGCTGACCGTTGAAGCCCTCTGGTGTCTTCCAAAAGTAAAAACCTGTCAATTTTATGATGCAAACATAAAGTAGACATATTGTATATGTGAACCAAAAATGTATTCGTAATATCCATTTTCCTTACAAGCAGAGAGCTTCAAAGTTAGAAAAATGCTAAATTTTCAAATTTTTCATCAAATTTACGGATTTTTCACCAAGAAAGGATGCAAGTATCGACAAAAATTTACCACTATGTTAAAGTAGAATATGTCACGAAAAAACAATCTCGGAATCAGAATGATAACTAAAAGCATCAGAGTTATTAATGATTAAAGTGACAGTGGTCAGATGTGCAAAAAACGCTCCGGTCCTTAAGGCCAAAATGGGCTCCGTCCTGAAGGGGTTAAAATATAACATTATGTATCCCAAACAGTGAACAGCATATTTTTGGCTTTGATGTTTATTTCTCTGTATGTACTTTTAGGACTTGATGTAGTTTGAGGTCAAATTTATGCAGAAATACATCAAATTCTAAAAGGTTTACAAACTTTTAAAGGGGTACTCCTCTAGAAAACATTTTTTTTTATTGGCTCCAGAAAGTTAAACAGATTTGTAAATTACTTCTATTTTAACATCTTAAACCTTCCAGTACTTATCAGCTGCTGTATGCTCCACAGTTCTTTTCTTTTTGAATTTCTTTTCTGTCTGACCCCAGTGCTCTCTGCTGACACCTCTGTCCATTTTAGGAACTGTCCAGAGTAGGAACAAATCCCCATAGCAAACCTCTCCTGCTCTGGACAGTTCCTGACATGGACAGAGGTGTCAGCAGAGAGCACTGTGGTCAGACAGAAAATACATTAAAAAAGAAAATAACTTTCTGTGGAGCATACAGCAGCTGAAGTTCTTTTCTTTTTTTTATTTCTTTTCTGTCTGACCACAGTGCTCTCTGCTGACACCTCTGTCCATGTCAGGAACTGTCCAGAGCAGGAGCAACTCCCCATAGCAAACCTCTCTTGCTCTGGACAGTTCCTGACATGGACAGAGGTGTCAGCAGAGAGCACTGTGGTCAGACAGACAGAAAATTCAAAAAGAAAAGAACTTCCTCTGGAACATACAGCAGCAGAGAAGTACTGGAAGGATTAAGATTTTTTTTAAATAGAAGTGATTTACAAATCTGTTTAACTTTCTGGCCCCAGTTGATTTAAAAGAAAATGTTTTCCAGTGGAGTACCCCTTTAAGCACCACTATACATGTCATATATTTGTGCACAGTTTAGTTTCCCCTGTGCCTGCTCTGTTCTATCCTGTCCATCTAGTCCTGACCCGGAAGAGACACAAGAGCGCTCGCCCAATGAGCGGTCCGCCAGTCAAGTATGTATATACACAGGGCGATTCAAAATGGATGGTGAAGAAAGATTGTCCTGTAGTTACAGAAACACAAGTGATTATCACTTTGTAGTGTATAGATAAGACTTGGATACACAGCGCGGCTCCTTATGTTAATAGATTTCTGTTAGGGTCTATTTACACAGCAGAATTTCCGCTTGCGGAATCCCATAGCAGTCTATGGGCTTTAATTTGAGGCAGAATTCCGCAAGAGGAAATTCTGAAGTGTGATTGGGAGTGCGGAATCCCATAGGCTATCGTTTTGAATCACTCTGTATTATTTCCCCCCCCCCCCCCCCCCCCAAAAAAAAAAAATTTTTAATTTATTTTTTTATTTTAATTATTTTTTTTTTTTTTTGCCATGACCGTAACTTATTAAATTTCTTCATTTTCAGACATCAGAATGTGCTCGATGTCGTCCACAAAAAACATCCCACAGGAAAACCTGTAGAAATGTTGTTGCGGTAAGAAATGATAGGATTCTGTGGCATCCAAATCGTGCCTAAATTTACTCTTGGAAACAGAAGGGGGCATTGTACTCAAATACTTTATTATTAGGGATTTTTGGCCACAAAAATATTTGTATAAATGTCTAAGAGTGTGTTAAATAAACTTTTTGCCCCCCTACCTGGTTCCTAATATGTCCCGGTCCGGGGTCTTCCGTTCCCCATCACCTCTTCTTCCTGCTTAAAAACCAATTGTTACAGCACAAGCAGCTTGTTTAGCCGGTCACTAAGGCGGAGCAAGACTGCGCACAATGATTGGCCGAGCGAGCTGCTTCTGCCTATTGAAATAGTAAAAAGACGACTACAGTGAGAGTGACTGCAGCAGTGGCAGTGTATGGTGATGTTTACTGTATCGGGAGTCACCAACTAATCAATGTCTATTTGTAAAAATATAATTAAAGGGAATCTGTCATCAGTATCACCTGCACTAACTTGTATGATACTTACCTCGTCCCGATCCATTGCTCCATTCCATTTTTTTTTTTACTGGTATGCCAGAGCTCCGTTCGCTTCCCTAGGCACGTTGACATCACCACTGGCCGGCCGGCGCTCCACCCGGCTCATATTCATATTCCCCCTCTCTGCTTGCTCTCTCTCTGACACAGCAGCGCATGCATATTCCCTGCTCTCTCTCTGACACAGCAGCGCATGCATATTCCCTGCTCTCTCTCTGACACAGCAGCGCATGCATATTCCCTGCTCTCTCTCTCTCTGACACAGCAGCGCATGCATATTCCCTGCTCTCTCTCTCTGACACAGCAGTGCATGCATATTCACTCCCCCCTGCTCTTTCTCTATCTCTGGCACATCAGCTTATGCATATTCCTTCCTCCCTGTTCGCTCTTTCTCTGACACAGGAGCACATGCATATTCCCTCCTCCCTGCTCTCTCTCTCTCTCTGACACAGCAGCGCATGCATATTCCCTACTCGCTCTCTCTCTCTGACACAGCAGCGCATGCATATTCCCTCCTCTTTGCTCTCTCTCTCTCTCTGACACAACAGCGCATGCATATTCCCTGCTCTCTCTCTCTCTGACACAGCAGTGTCGCTGTGTCAGAGAGAGAGCAAGCATGGAGGAGGGAAATTGCATGCGCTGCTGTGTCAGAGAGAGAAAGAGCAAAGAGGAGGGGATATGCATGCGCTGCTGTGTCAGAGAGAGAGAGCGAGTAGGGAATATGCGCCGCTGTGTCAGAGAGAGCAAAGAGGAGGGAATATGCATGCGCCTCTGTGTCAGAGAGCGAGCGCGCAGGGAGGAGGGAAATTGCATGCGCTGCTGTGTCCGAGGGGGCAGGGAGGAGGGAAAATGCATGCACCGCTGTGTCAAAGAGAGGGAGGAGGGAATATGCATGCACTGCTGTGTCAGAGCGAGCAGGGAGGAATGAATATGCATGCGCTGCTGTGTCAGAGAGAGAGCAGGTTGGAAGGAATATGCATACGGTGCTGTGTCAGGGAGGAGGGACTATGCATGCGCTGCTGTGTCAGAGAGCGAGCAGGGAAGAGGGAATATGCGTGTGCTGCTGTGTCAGAGAGAGCGAGTAGGGAATATGCATGCGCTGCTGTGTCAGAGAGAGTGCGAGTAGGGAATATGCATGCGCTGCTGTGTGTGTGTGTGTGTGAGAGAGAGAGCGAGTGGGGAATATGCATGCGCTGCTGTGTCAGAGAGAGAGAGCGAGTAGGGAATATGCATGCGCTGCTGTGTCAGAGAGCGCGAGTAGGGAATATGCATGCGCTGCTGTGTCAGAGAGAGCGCGAGTAGGGAATATGCATGCGCTGCTGTGTCAGAGAGAGAGAGCGAGTAGGGAATATGCATGCACTGCTGTGTCAGAGAGCGAGCGAGTAGGGAATATGCATGCACTGCTGTGTCAGAGAGAGTAGGGAATATGCATGCGCTGCTGTGTGTGAGAGAGAGAGAGCGAGTAGGGAATATGCATGCGCTGCTGTGTCAGAGAGAGAGAGCGTGTAGGGAATATGCATGCGCTGCTGTGTCAGAGAGAGAGAGCGAGTAGGGAATATGCATGCGCTGCTGTGTCAGAGAGAGAGCGAGTAGGGAATATGCAAGCGCTGCTGTGTCAGAGAGAGAGCGCGAGTAGGGAATATGCATGCGCTGCTGTGTCAGAGAGAGAGTAGGGACTATGCATGCGCTGCTGTGTCAGAGAGAGCGCTAGTAGGGACTATGCATGCGCTGCTGTGTCAGAGAGAGAGAGTAGGGAATATGCATGCGCTGCTGTGTCAGAGAACAGAGAGAGGAGCAGGGAATATGCGCCGCTGTGTCTGAGAGAGCAAAGAGGAGGGAATATGCATGCGCCTCTGTGTCAGAGAGCGAGCACGCAGGGAGGAGGGAAATTGCATGCGCTACTGTGTCAGAGAGAGAAAGAGCAAAGAGGAGGGGATATGCATGCGCTGCTGTGTCAGAGAGCAGAGAGAGGAGCAGGGAATATGCGCCGCTGTATCAGAGAGAGCAAAGAGGAGGGAATATGAATGCGCCTCTGTGTCAGAGAGCGAGTGCGCAGGGAGGAGGGAAATTGCATGCACTGCTGTGTCAGAGAGAGAGCAGGGAGGAGGGAATATGCATGCACCGCTGTGTCAGAGAGAGGGAGGAGGGAATATGCATGCACTGCTGTGTCAGAGTGAGAAGGGAGGAGGGCATATGCATGCGCTGCTGTGTCAGAGCGAGCAGGGAGGAATGAATATGCATGCGCTGCTGTGTCAGAGCGAGAGAGCAGGTCGGAAGGAATATGCATACGGTGCTGTGTCAGAGAGCAGGGAGGAGGGACTATGCATGCGCTGCTGTGTCAGAGAGCGAGCAGGGAAGCGGGAATATGCATGCGCTGCTGTGTCAGAGAGAGCGCGAGTAGGGAATATGCATGCACTGCTGTGTGAGAGAGAGCGAGTAGGGAATATGCATGCGCTGCTGTGTCAGAGAGCGAGTAGGGAATATGCATGCGCTGCTGTGTCAGAGAGAGCGCTAGTAGGGCATATGCATGCGCTGCTGTGTCAGAGAGAGAGGGCGAGTAGGGAATATGCATGCGCTGCTGTGTCAGAGAGAGAGCGAGTAGGGAATATGCATGCTCTGCTGTGTCAGAGAGAGAGAGAGCGAGTAGGGAATATGCATGCGCTGCTGTGTCAGAGAGAGAGCAGGTTGGAAGGAATATGCATGCGCTGCTGTGTCAGAGAGAGCAGGTTGGAAGGAATATGCATGCGCTGCTGTGTCAGAGAGAGAGCAGGTTGGAAGGAATATGCATGCGCTGCTGTGTCAGAGAGAGAGCAGGTTGGAAGGAATATGCATGCGCTGCTGTGTCAGAGAGAGAGCGAGCAGGGAGGGGCAATAAGAATTTTGATAAGCCAGGTGGAGCGCCAACCCAGCAGCAGTGATATCACCCTGCACGGGGAAGTAAGTGTAGCTCCGACAATGCCCCAAGCAGCTCATTAGCATCCCACAAAAAATCAGAATAACGGCGGAATGCAGCGACTGACCGGGACGAGGTAAGTGTCGTTTTGACCAGTGTCAACAGCACTACACGCCTGTATTACAGGTTAGTACAGGTGATACTGATGACAGATTTCTTATTATCTTTTTTTTAAAGGCACACAGAAAAAAAAAAGCCTGAAAAAATTAGATTTCCCGCTCACTTCGAAAACGAAGATTTGATTAACCAAGTGCGAGAACGACCATCGCTGTGGGATAAGAGCCACGACAAACATTGAGGAGGTGGCAGCGGCTCTGGTGTCCAATTATGCGGCTCTCTCAAGCAAGGTCCAACTTCAAGTTGGTGGGTTTATTAAAATAAAAAATATATATATTCTATGTAAAAACATGGGTGCTAATGTAAGGTTCTTGTTGCAGTCAAAAAAAATTCAAACAATGTGGCGGTCTGTCAGGGACAGCTTTATAAAAGAGTGTGGCAAGAATGGAACCACCAAAAGGACTGTTTATAAATACACGAACCAGCTCCAATTTTTAAGAAAATGTGTTAAAATGCGTAGGTCAGTATTCTGCCCTTACTTCTCTGACCAATCACTGGACTTACTTTTCTCTGCTATGCTATGACATATTGCTGGTAAATAGCACTGGACTGAACAGATTGCACTGTGCTGGGGGATGATTTACAGTGGACTAAGGTGCTATGTGAGCAAAAAGAAACCGGCACAGCAAAGAAGGTGTTACACTAAGCCAGAGTCTCCCAACCTTTTTTCCCCCCGGAAAAAAAATTTGACGAGAAAAAAAAAGGGGGGGGGGGAAGGTGTGGGAACAGCCGCAATGCACAACATCAATTTATCTGTGGGCATGTAGATTACAGTGCAGTGCTGCTTTATATAGCAACTCACAAGTGACGTCTTCTAAAATCAGCGTCGTTCTCTTCTCCAGGTCATCATAACGATTTCTTCCAGCCACAATTCTTCACTGTTAAACCTGCAAAACAAACCTATTAGGCTCCGCACTTTTCCTGCATCAGACTCCAGATTCCCCTTTTACAAGTGAAGAGGAATACAGGGGCATTTATGTGTAAAGGGTAACAGAGGGGTGTAGAATAGTGTAAATGGGGGACAGGTGTGTAGAGGAGTGTACAGGGGTGTAGAATAGTGTACATGGGGGACAGGTGTGTAGAGGAGTGTACAGGGGTGTAGAATAGTGTAAATGGGGGACAGGTGTGTAGAGGAGTGTACAGGGGTGTAGAATAGTGTAAATGGGGGACAGGTGTGTAGAGGAGTGTACAGGGGTGTAGAATAGTGTAAATGGGGGACAGGTGTGTAGAGGAGTGTACAGGGGTGTAGAATAGTGTAAATGGGGGACAGGTGTGTAGAGGAGTGTACAGGGGTGTAGAATAGTGTAAATGGGGGACAGGTGTGTAGAGGAGTGTACAGGGGTGTAGAATAGTGTAAATGGGGGACAGGTGTGTAGAGGAGTGTACAGGGGTGTAGAATAGTGTAAATGGGGGACAGGTGTGTAGAGGAGTGTACAGGGGTGTAGAATAGTGTAAATGGGGGACAGGTGTGTAGAGGAGTGTACAGGGGTGTAGAATAGTGTAAATGGGGGACAGGTGTGTAGAGGAGTGTACAGGGGTGTAGAATAGTGTAAATGGGGGACAGGTGTGTAGAGGAGTGTACATGGGTGACAGAGGGGTGTAGAAGATTGTGCATTGGTGACAGGGGGGCGTAGGGGGTGACAGAGGGGTGTACATGGGTAACGGGTGTTGTTGTGTAAAGGAGTGTACTTGGGTGACATGGGTGTAGTAGAGTGTACTAAGGTGACAGGAGGGCGTAGGGGGTGAAAGAGGGGTGTACATGGGTAACGGGTGTTGTTGTGTAAAGGAGTGTACTTGGGTGACATGGGTGTAGTAGAGTGTACTAAGGTGACAGGAGGGCGTAGGGGGTGAAAGAGGGGTGGACAGGAATGACAGGGTGGTAACAGAGGGGTGGACAGGGGTGACTAAGGGACAGAGGGGTGAATAGTGGGGGTTGGACATTGGTGATGGGGGGGGGTAGACTGGGGGTGGTCAGAATGAGTGGTGAACATGGGTGACGGGCGGACAAGGTGGACATAGATGACAGGAAAGTGGACAAGGGTGAAAGGGGGTAACAGAGGGGTGACAAAGGTTTGTGGACAGGGGTGACAGAGGGAAGAGGATGCAGTACCTTAATTAAGCTGAGCTGTTTTTCCATGTCCTTCTGCAGGGGGTTGGGAAGATGGTCCTGTGACTCACTCACGGTGCCGCAGGGGGGAAGGCGATGCTGTGTGGGCAGTGCGCATGTACACGCAATACGCACGCAGGCTTCCCTTCCCCCCTGCGCTGCCATGATTCACAGACGCGCAGGCCGGGGCGGGAGATTTAAAAAATAAATAAATAAATTGCCGGAGCGTCGCGGTACCGCGAGCAGGGCCTGACGGGACCCCGGTTGGAAATCCACTAAGCACTGAATTCCTGCAACTGCTGAGATGAAAGGAAGCCTTGATCTACCTTTCATGGACAGCAACAGCAGGGAGGGGGGCTTACACTAAGCACTGAACTTTATAAGCACAACAGTTTTCTTGAGAAATACATGGGGGGGGGGGGCACAGCACTGTTGGTATAGGCTTGTGCCACTAGGAAGAGACACCAGGCAGAAGTAAGTTTTGGCTCCACCTCCAGGCTGTTCCTCTCCTCCTCACATCAGGATAACCAGTTTTAGCATAGTGTCCGTAAGAAGCAGACATGAACTGCTTATCAGGTCTTTTGCACTTCTTTATTTTAATTTTATTTCTTTTCTTTCAGGTTATCAGGGGGTTCCTCGGTGTGGTCTGCCACACTAGACGCAATAACTCCTGAGGGTGCCAGGAAACCAGTTAGCCTTTACCGTATTTCCTGATGCCAGTCATCCATCCTCTGACTACTGCCTCCACAGTTGGAGTGCTCTTACCCTACTATCAGTGCACACGAATGTACAGATGTGTGTATTTCCTCCCCTTCTGGTGCATTGCCTCTCTCGGTTGCCTAGCTCCTGTTCCGGGGTCCCCCATTACCCCTGGGTGTTCTCATGGTCCAGGACTTCCTTTCTCTGTGCCTCCTCCCCTTTCCCTCCCTTCCCTAGGCTGTTGGTCCTTCTGCTCTGTGTGGGGCTGAATCTGGACCCTTCTCATTGGTTGGTGGCTCTCTCCTCTCCACCCTGCCTTAAGAGGGCTCTGGGAGCTTTTCTTCACCTCATTTGTGTCCTTTGTGTGTCCTGTGGCTGCTGCTGCCATGTCCGCTTGGTTGCTCACCTGGCAATCTGCACTATTCCTTTCTCAGTAAGTAGCTCCCTTCTGCTCAGCGCCTTGCACAGTGACTTTGCTTTGGCTCTTGCCGGCCTTCCTACATTCCATCGCACTATCCTTCTTTTCTGCCTGCAAGATGGCCTCCGATCTTTTCCCCACCTCTCGTTGACCTCATTAAGGGCTGGCATCATGGTAGGTTCTCTCTTTCTGCCTGAGTTTTAGGCTCTCCCCACTAAAATATCTGTGGCTAGGCTCTCCATTCTTAGTGTTTATCTGCTCCGGCTTTTCTCTGGGGTCACCTCTCTCCGCAGGGTGCTCCTCTCTGCAGACCACAACTCCTTCCTGAACAGCACTCAGCGCGATCACAGCATCTAGGTTATAGTAGGGATATACCCCTTCATCCTTGCCCCTAGACTTATCCCCTCCAGCCTCCTGGCACCACATCTTTCTCCTCGGAGGAATCCTCCAGGCAACCCTGTCCCGTGGCAGTAGTAACCTCTTTCCAGGACGCTCATGCCCCGCCTCCCCCAAATGGGCTAGCTGCCTCTCTCAGGCCATTGGTGACTCCTTCATGTTGTTCCAGTAGAGGGTAGGCACCATAGAAGGCCAAGACCTTCTGTGCCATCTTATGACCAATTCCCTAATAGGACCACTGCTGGGGAGACTGCTTCTCTGCATGTCCAGTCCAGCTGTTTGCGGGATCCCTCCAGCTCTGAGGCTGAATAGGGCATGCGCTGGCCGCTGTCAGGAATCCTTGCAGAGAACTACACCTTACAAGTCCAGGACGAGACTTTCTCCACATTACGATGGGATGTCTCCTCCAGCCACCACAGACTGAATGCATCCTGCGCATGTCCCCCTTAACCCCTTAAGGACCGGGGTTTTTTCAGTTTTTGCACTTTCGTTTTTTCCTCCTTACCTTTTAAAAATCATAACCCTTTCAATTTTCCACCTAAAAATCCATATTATGGCTTATTTTTTGCATCACATATTCTACTTTGCAGTGACATCAGTCATTTTACCCAAAAATTCACAGCAAAACGGAAAAAAAAAATCATTGTGGCACAAAATCGAAGAAAAAACACCATTTTGTAACTTTTGGGGGCTTCCATTTCTACGCAGTGCATATTTCGGTAAAAATGACACCTTATCATTATTCTGTAGGTCCATACGGTTAAAATGATCCCCTACTTATATAGGTTTGATTTTGTCGCACTTCTGAAAAAAATCATAAATGCATGCAGCAAAATTTATACGTTTAAAAATGGCATAATTCTGACCCCTATAACTTTTTTATTTTTTCACGTACAGGGCGGTATGAGGACTCATTTTTTGCACCGTGATCTGAAGTTTTTATCAGTACCATTTGTTTTGATCGGAATTTTTGATCACTTTTTATTCATTTTTTAATGGTATAAAAAGTGACCAAAAATAAGCTTTTTTGGACTTTGGAATTTTTTGCGCGTACGCCATTTTTTGCGTGTACGATATATTTTTATAGTTCGGACATTTATGCATGCGGCGATACCACATATGTTTATTTTTATTTACACTGTTTTATTTTTTTTTTATGGGAAAAGGGGGGTGATTCAAAGTTTTATTAGGGAAGGGGTTAAATGACCTTTGTTAACACTTTTTTTTCACTTTTTTTTTTGCAGTGTTATAGGTCCCATAGGGACCTATAACACTGCACACACTGATCTCTTATACTGATCATTGTTATCCCATAGGGACCTATAACACTGCACACACTGATCTCTTATACTGATCATTATTATCCCATAGGGACCTATAACACTGCACACACTGATCTCTCATCCTGATCACAGGCGTGTATTAACATGCCTGTGATCAGTGTTATCGGCACTTGACTGCTTCTGCCTGGATCTCAGGCACGGAGCAGTCATTCGCCGATCGGACACCGAGGAGGCAGGTAAGGGCCCTCCCGGTGTCCTGTAAGCTGTTCGAGACGCCGCGATTTCACCGCGGAGGTCCCTAACAGCCCGACTGAGCAGCCGGGATACTTTCACTTCAGACGCGGCAGTCAGCTGTGATCGCTGCGTCTGAAGGGTTAATACAGGGCATCACCGCAATCGGTGATGTCCTGTATTAGCCGTGGGTCCCGGCCGTTGATAGCCGCCGGGACCGACCCGATATGATGCAGAATCACTGCGTGACCTCACGGCATATCGCGGGAGCCGGAGGAGGATGTAAATATACGTCCTTCGTCGTTAAGGGGTTAAATTGGATGGCTAGTCAGTTTCACTTTCGCAAAGGTTTAATCCTTGAGTGGGCGGTTTCTCCATTGGTGGATGCTGCTGGCTTGTGACTTTCTAAGCGTACCCCCCTTTCCCTTTGCTGATGTAACTTAGTAACATGGTGGACATGAAGCTCAATGCTTTCTCTAAGTCTCTATTTGTGGCTGCTGGTTCTGCCCTATGCCCAGAATTTCCTTCCACCTGGGTAAGCAAGATTAGCTCTACTTGGGCCAAATAGCTTCACCAGGGCAAGACCTTCTGGATTTGGCATCCAAACTTTTTCAAGACTCCAGGTTTCTCTACGATGCCTCCTTGGAGTCTGCCTGTTTTACTGTTTGTGCAACCGTCAACTCTTTGGTAATCCAGCGTTCCATCAGGCTTAAATCCTTGGCATAGGACACTAAAACAACTAAGTCCTTGTACTACTTTCCTTCTTGGTAAGCAGGCTTTTCGGGTACTACTTAAACAAGGTCATAATTGAGGCATCCAGCGGCCAAAGTTCTCCCTCAGAATCCCTCTAAGCTTTGCTACTTTCGCAGCTCCTCCTGGCACGAGCATGAAATAGTGGGACACCTCTTTTCCAAGGCCAGAGGTCCTTCCTTTAAGCCCAAACCCTCTTGGCACCACTTAAGTCTGCTTCTTGAGTGGGGGTTGTCTCCTCTTCCCAGGATGTCTGGCTCGCCACTGTGGACAATGGATGGGTTCGAGAGGTGGTTTCTTCAGGATACAATTTGAGTTTGTCTCTCTTCCCCCAGCTCAATTCTTTTCGTCCAGTGTCCACTGGACTCCTTCTTCACCACTGGACTCCTTCTTCACCAAACCATTTTTATTCCTGTTTTTTACATGGCATGACTGTTCTTGGTTTGAGCATTTCCAGGGGTTGTATTCCAGTCTTTTTACAGTCTCAAAGAAGGACGGCTCAGTCAGACCCTTTCTGGGTCTCATAAAGCTAACCAACTTTGTTCACGTTTGGAGATTCCAATGGAATCCTTGAGGTTGGTTATCGCGGCTCTTAAACTGGGAGCATTACTTGTGTCCATCCACATCCATGACGCTTTCCTGCACGTTTCTATTGCCCAGACTCACTAGGCTTTTTTTTTTGCTTTGTGATGTGATGGATTCTTGGCATCTCCAATTTGTCCCTCTCCCCTTCAGGCTGGCCACAGTTCTGAGGGTCTTCACCTGGGTCCTGGTACTTCTCCACACTAGCGGAGTCACAGTGATCTCTTACCCGGACAATCTCTTGGTAAGGGCCCCTCCAGAGAGGGGGAAGGACTCTCATGCCAGCTTCTTTACAGGTTCAGCTGGATTGTCAGTTTGGAGATGTCCTCCCTTCTTCCATCCGAAATTATAAAGTTCCTTGCAGTGACCTTCCATATCAGGACAGCCAGAGTCCTCCTTCCTCCTGGGAATCCCTTTTTAGACTTGAACCTCACTTTTTGGACCTTAACCTTCGGGTCACCCCCTTTGAATCCTTGTGTAACATTTCCCTACAAATGCTTTTCTGGAGGGTTGCCTTCCTTGTCGCCATTTCTCCATCTTGCTTTTTGCAAAAAAACAGTTAGCCTTGTGTGAACAGAAGGGTATATGCCTACGCACAGCCAACATTTTCCTCTGCCTACTGGCCTAAAGCCATGGTTCTGTGTCCCCCAATGGGGTAAATTACAAAAAGATTTTACGATGAGTCCAGAAATCTATTTTTAAATAACTAAACATATGTTTTCCCTTCAGAACAACAACCAGCACACAAGGACAACAGCACGTCCTACAAGAGGGAGGTCCTCCGCATAAAGGATCCCAACCTTCTGAGGCTCGGGGGAGACAAACAGTGTCACAAAGTATTCTGGCACAACTAGACCAAAGGGGCAAACGTCATAGAAATGACCTAAAATTTTGCACTAACCTCATCCATGATGGACTCCAAAGTTTGAAGGACATCATGGAGAACTCCGTCTTGGAGCTTTGCCTTCTACAGGTGGGGGGAGAGTGGTCCGGAGACATGCAGAAATCCAATAGAAATTTTCTAATCTCTCTGCTGCCCTCTATGGACAAAATGTCAGAAAATCAAGTCTTATCATTTAAAGGGAGAGTACTCACCATCATGGCTGAGATTGTAAACCCTCCCCGGCCCCCAACCTACCAACAAGACCTTTTGCCCCCACCACCACCATCTTACCCTGACAACATGCATTTACAACATACCACCCACACGAGATTCCAGCCCCCGACCTACCAACAAGCCTTATTGCCCCCACCATCACCACCATCTTACCCTGACAACATGCATTTACAACATACCACCCGCACGAGATTCCAGCCTCCGACCTACCAACAAGCCTTATTGCCCCCACCACCATCTTACCCTGACAACATGCATTTACAACACACCACCCACACGAGATTCCAGCAGTATGGCCAAAACTATTACTCCCAAACCCGATTTACCCAAATTGGTTCTGATAACCAACCGTATGAAGCCGAAAAACGGCATGGCAGATCTGGTCCAGAATCGGGGTACTACATTATGTAGAATTTATGGGAGTATTGGAGTATATTCTGTATTGTTAATATATTATGGTTCTGATGTTTTCTATGGTTTAAACCGTTATTGGGTTTTTATTCTGTTTTGGGTATTTATTCCCAAATTTGGGTTTTGTTGTTAAAGAAGAAATAAATAAATGTTCTTTTTTTTTATTTTTTATTTTTTTTGTTCTTCGAAAATTCTTTCGACTATGGATAAAAAAATGGAAAGACTGGATAGCCTTATCTGAAACTTAGGATCAAAGGGGTACTCTGCCCGTAAAGATCTTATCCCCTATCCAAAGGATGCTGGGACCCCTCCCGTGATCTCCAACACGGAACTCCAGTCATTCAGTGCAAGGAGCGAACTCTGCTCCGTGCCGGATGACGGGCAACCATAGCCGCCATGCCCCCTCCATTCATGTCTATGGGAGGAGGTGTAATGGCCATGTACCTGCTTTCCCATAGACATGAATGGAGGGGGCATGACGTGACGTCATGAACACGGAGGCACCAGACTTTCGAGTTCAGAATGCTGATGTGCAAGTTCAGAGATTCAGGGGGTCCTGGCAACCGGACCCCCACGATCAGACATCTTATCCCCTATTCTTTGCATAGGGGATAAGATGTCTAGGGGTGGAGTATACCTTTTAAGTTAACCTCTTAAAGGGGTACTCCGGTGGAAAACGATTTTTTTGTTGTTTTTTTTTAAATCAACTGGTGCCAGAAAGTTAAACAGATTTGTAAATTACTTGTATTAAAAAAAATCTTAATCCTTCCAGTACTTATTAGCTTTTGAATACTACAGAGGAAATTCTTTTTCTTTTTGGAACACAGAGCTCTCTGCTGACATCACGAGCACAGTGCTCTCTGCTGACATCTCTGTCCATTTTAGGAACCGTCCAGAGTAGAAGAAAATCCCCATAGCAAACATATGCTGCTCTGGACAGTTCCGAAAATGGACAGAGATGTCAGCAGAGAGCGCTGTGCTCGTGATGTCAGCAGAGAGCTCTGTGTTCCAAAAAGAAAACCATTTCCTCTGTAGTATTCAGCAGCTAATAAGTACTGGAAGAATTAAGATTTTTTAATAGAAGTAATTTACAAATCTGTTTAACTTTTTGGCACCAGTTGATTTAAAAAAAAAAAAAAAAAAAAGTTTTCCACCGGAAAACTACCTTGTGTCCTTGAGACCCTTTATAATTATTTTTTCCCAACCAGTGTGCCACCAGATGGTGCAAAACTACAACTCCCAGCATGCCCGGACAGCCGAAGGCTGTCCGGGCATGCTGTGAGTTGTAGTTTTGCAACAGCTGGAAGCATACTGGTTGGAAAAAAATAGTAATAATATTTGGTATATTGATGCAGGTTGTTCCCATTCGCTCTTCTATGTTGTTACTATATGCAACTTTTTTCGTGGATACAAACTTTTGCAAGAACCAAATAAGGAAAAAAAAAATTCTTGTAGATTTGTATTTGCGTTTTTCCTTTTGAATCAGATAAAGAAAATTAAAAGACTTCAATTTGGTTTAAAAAACTGTGTTTTTAATTTTTTAGTTTTTTTGTTTTTAGCTAATCACATGTCATTCAGTATGCATCTTCATATTATCAGGTAGGTAATGACAAAGTTCAGCCAAGGCGGACGAGCAGGAGGCTGTATTTACAGCGGGTTCTGCCCTTGGCACTTGGACTGAATACACCCCATAAGGGTTCGTTCACACAAGCCAGTTACCCGCAAGTTTTCCCGGCGGGTTTTCTGCAGCTGAAAATCTACAGCAGACCCCCCATTTGAGGTCAATGGAGTTTCCATTGCGTAAAATCTGCATTGCGGAAAACTCGCCCGTGTCAGGAACTGTCTGTGGCAGGAGCAAATCTCCAAATCAAACCTATGCTGCTCTCGACAGTTCCTGACATGGACATAGGTGTCGGCAGAGAGCACTGGAAAGAACTACACAACTTCCTGTGGAGCATACGGCAGCGGATAAGTACTGGAAGGATTAAGATTTTTAGATAGAAGTAATTTACACATCTGTTTACCTTTCCGGCACCAGTTGATTTGAAAACTTTTTTTTTTTTTTTCCTCTGGAGTACCCCTTTAAAACACTTTTTTGAAGGGGTATTCCGCCCCTGGCATCTTATCCCCTATCCAAAGGACCCCGGGGATCGCCGCTGCGGCACCCCGCCATCATTACGCCCTGTGCGTAATGACGGGCGATACAGGGGCCGGAGCAGCATGACGTCATGGCTCCGCCCCTCATGACATCACGGCCCGTCCCCTTAATGCAAGTCTATGGCAGGGGGCATGGCGACTGTCACGCCCCCTTCCCATAGACTTGTATTGACGGGGGCGGGCCGTGACGTCACGAGGGGCGGAGCCGTGACGTAACGATGCTCCGGCCCCTGTGTTGCCCGTCATTACGCACAGAGCGATCTCGCTCTGCGCAGTAATGATAGCGGGGTGCTGCAGCAGCGATCCCCGGGGTCCCCAGCGGCGGGACCCCGGCGATCTGACATCTTATCCCCTATCCTTTGGATAGGGGATAAGATGTCCTAGGGGCGGAGTACCCCTTTAAGAACAGACCAGCTGGGCCAATATAGCTTTATTGTTGTAAAAATGGTCTGCAACTTTTTAGGTTTCTGATTTGTCAACATTCTGCAGATCTCCGCTTGCTGTCTGTGAATGGTAGGATTTGTGTTTATATCCTGCGGATGGTAAACCTGCCCCGATCCTACATGGATACACATATACACTATAGAGTCCTGCACCTCTAAATAGGACCGGATCAGGACAAGGTGTTTAGTTCTGGATTATCAGACTATCTGGACTATCAAATGCAGCACATTTCACCATATAAATACATGTATTATTTTTACTTCTGTGAATGTATGTGCCCGGGTGACCCCCACAGTGATGTCACAATCGGGGGCAGGAGGGGTCAGATCCCCTATAGATCATTCATTAACCACAGATCTATGGCGGGTTATGTGCAGTTCACAGTCCTTACAGTCAGGCCTATATGTTATCTGACAGTGACTAGAGCAGTGTTTCCCAACCAGGGTGCCTCCAGCTGTTGCAAAACTACAACTCCCAGCATGCCCGGACAGCCAACGGCTGTCCGGGCATGCTGGGAGTTGTAGTTTTGCAACAGCTGGAGGCACCCTGGTTGGGAAACGCTGGACTAGAGATTCCATTCATATTTTTATACATATGTTTCTAAAGCCGGGTTCACACCACGTTTTTGTAATACAGTTCCCGTATACGTTTTCAATGTGGGAACCGTATAGAAAACCGTATGCGTTGACTCTCCATTGAAAACCGTATCCCAAACGATGCATCCGGTTGTGTCCGTTTTGCATCCTGTACGGTTTTGTCAGTTTTTTTTTTTCCGGTACCCAAAACCGTAACCTACCACAGTTTTTGGTCCGGGTGAAAAACCGTATTAAAACGTATACGTTTTTTTTTTTTTTTAACATGGGAGTCAATGGGAACTGTACAGAACCGTATGTGCGTGCGGTTCCATCCGGTTTTCACCATGCGGTTTTTTGAGTTTGCACAGTTTTCTTCTTGGAATTTCAATCAAACAAGAGAAGCTTTATTCAAAATAGAGTGAAAAGTTAAAAACGTATCAGTTTAAAAAAAATTTAAAAAAACGGATGCAACCGGACATCATTTTTTAAACTGTATACGGGTTAAAATTTGTACACACGTTTTGATACAGTTTAGTCCGGTTTTGAGGAATCCGTTTTTCATCCAAAAACCTGAAACGGGAACTGTATTGCAAAAACGTGGTGTGAACCTGGTCTTAAACCCGAATCTCCCCGTGTCACCACCCAGAGTGGTCCTGTAGGAGTCCAGCACTGCCAGGAACTCCACAACCCAAATTCTTCTGTTCCCCTGGGCCTTTATTCCTCCCCTGGGAACCCCGATTCCTCCATTTGTTCCTTATTTGGGGTTTTTGACATTTTCCATTACCAGGCATATTGCTATGACTTTTCTTTTATATAACTGTTTATTTCTAAAAAAAAAATTAAGATTTTTTCCAACAAAGCGAAAATAACATTAAGAGGAAAAGAATATGAAATCAACATTACATGATATGAATTTCTTTTTTGTCTTGTCCACAGTGCTCTCTGCTGACACCTGATGCCCGTATCAGGAACTGTACAGAGCAGGAGAAAATCCCCATTGCAAACGAGTACATTCAAATCCCGACGTGGCAGTCACGCCCCCTCGTCTAGGCTTGCATTGAGGGGCGTGGCCATGATGTCACAATGGGCGTGGCCGACCCCCGAAGCGCGAAATACTTCCGAATGCTGGCCAGTGGAGTACCCCTTTAAGCACATGGAAGGGTAAAAGCTTCTGCGTAAGAGGATCGGCCATATCCACTAGATGAAAGCACATGGCGGTGATCCAGGGGGAAATTACTTCCGTAAGACTGCTGTTAGAGAAATGAGGATTAAAAGGGTACTCCGGAGGAAAAGTAGTTTTTTTTTGTTTGTTTTTTTTAAATCAACTGGTGCCAGAAAGTTAAAAAGATTTGTAAATTACTTATAAAAAAAAATTACCCTTCCAGGACTTTTTAGCAGCTGTATGCTACAGAGGAAATTCTTTTCTTTTTGAATTTCTTTTTTGTCTTGTCCACAGTGCTCTCTGCTGATACCTCTGTCCCTGTCAAGAACTGTCCAGCAATTTTCGTAGAAAAAGACCACTATAATCCAGGCGCTGCTTAATCCAAAAATGCAGGGAGGTATTGTAAAACCAGATACTTTTATTTGTATTACAGCATACAAGTTAGCAGAATCATGACGCGTTTCGGGGTCTATTGCCCCTTCCTCAGATGATCAGAAGAACTGTCCAGAGCAGCATAGGTTTGCAATGGGGATTTTCTCTTGCTCTGTACAGTTCCTGATACGGGCATCAGGTGTCAGCAGAGAGCACTGTGGACAAGACAAAAAAGAAATTCAAAAAGAAAAGAATTTCCTTGGTAGCATACAGCTGCTAAAAAGTACTGGAAGGGTAAAGATTTTTTTTAATAGAAGTCATTTAAAAATCTGTTTAACTTTCTGGCACCAGTTGAGAAAATAAAAAATGCTTTCCACCGGAGTACCCCTTTAAATATGATCGGCATTAACGATGATAAATGCGACTTTAAAGGGTTACTCCGCTATTCAGCGTTTGGAACAAACTGTTTTGAACGCTGGAGCCGCCGTGGGAGCTTGTGACGTCATAGCCCCGCTCCCTTTGGACGTCATGCCCCGCCCCCTCAATGCAAGTCTATGGGAGGGGGTGTGACAGCCGTCACGCCCCCTCCCATAGACTTGCATTGAGGGGGCGTGGCGAGACGTCATGAGGGGCGGGGCTATGACGTCACGAACTGCCAGCTCCAGCGTTCGGAACAGTTTGTTCCAAATGCTGAGCAGCGGAGTAACCCTTTTAAGGAATAATTATTTGATGCAATTCTCCAAATATTCATAGTCAACCTCATTGGCCCTAATAAGTTTGTGGGTAGAGTTTGAACCGGTGACGACCATACTAGGGCACATGGGTGTATGGGACCGATCCAAAGTTTCTCTTCCTCTGTCCATCTATTATAAGCTAAAAACTGCGACCAGGAGGGTATTTTCCTAAGATGGACGGAGTAATAATATTTGAGGACATCTGGCATTGCCAACGAGGACCGAGATAGCAGCTCTGTGTCATCCCCCCTTCCAGACAAATCTAAGCGCGTGTAGCGCAATCGGTACAGGCGGTATTACCAATAAATACAAAAATGTAGGCAGTACAGACATTTTGATTACCGTTATTCTACCAAGGAACGAAAGAGGGAGCGATGTCCATTTCACATCTTTAAAAAACTGTGGAAAGTTGCATTTATATATATATGGTATTGAACGTTGAGGTCATTCTGACTCCCAAGTAAGTAAAGAAGTTATCCTGCCACCTGCAGGGGTAGTTTGACTGTAGTAGATTAAAGGGGTATTCCAGGAATAAACTTTTTTTTTTTATATCAACTGGCTCCAGAAAGTTAAACAGATTTGTAAATTACTTCTATAAAAAAAAAAAAAATCTTAATCCTTCCAATAATTATAAGCTGCTGAAGTTGAGTTGTTCTTTTCTGTCTGGCAACAGTGCCCTCTGCTGACAACTCTGCTTGTCATGGGAACTTGGGAGTAGAAGAGGTTTGCTATGGGGATTTGCTTCTACTCTGGAGTGTTCCCAAGACAGGTGTCATCAGAGAGCACTCAGACAGAAAAGAACAACTCAACTTCAGCAGCTCATAAGTACTGAAAGGATTAAGATTTTTTTAATACAAGTAATTTACAAATCTGTTTAACTTTCTGGAGCCAGTAGATATAAAAAAAAAAAGTTTTTTCCTGGATAACCCCTTTAAACTCTCTGTCCTTTACCACTATCCCCCTAATATCCACGTAATTACGGATTTGAGCTGCCGGAGGCCCTATACACATGACACAAAGGAGGGGGGATAAAGGGCATCCCTGTCTAGTTCCATTGCTGATATGTAGTCTGGGTGAAGTAGAATGGGGGAGTCGGATTTGGGCAGAGGACAATGCGTTAAGGTGTGTGATAGTGGATAGAAAAGGGCCGGAGACCCCATAGGCGAGAAGCGTTTGTAACATAAAAGGCCAACTCAAGCGATCAAACGCTTTTTTCGCGTCCAAACTTAGAAGAAGCCCTGAGCTCCTTGTCTTATTTAACCTGTTAAGGACACAGGGCGTACAGGTACGCCTTGACATCCTGGTACTTAAGGACCCAGGGCATACCTGTACGCCAGTGGGAGTTTCGGTCCCTGCCGGGCGGAGATCGGGGTGACTGCTGATATCGATCCCTACAATGATAAATGCTTCACTTACGCCTACAATGATAAATGCTTCACTTACACCTACAATGATAAATGCTTCACTTACACCTACAATGATAAATGCTTCACTTACACCTACAATGATAAATGCTTCCCTTACACCTACAATGATAAATGCTTCACTAACACCTACAATGATAAATGCTTCACTTACACCTACAATGATAAATGCTTCACTTACACCTACAATGATAAATGCTTCACTTACACCTACAATGATAAATGCTTCACTTACACCTACAATGATAAATGCTTCACTTACACCTACAATGATAAATGCTTCACTTACACCCACAATGATAAATGCTTCACTTACACCCACAATGATAAATGCTTCACTTACACCTACAATGATAAATGCCCCCTTGGTTCATTGATTTCCATTTCAGAAAACATGGCATCAAGGACAGTGCTGTAACTTGTATCAAAGTGAAGGATTATTCAACTCTTTAAAGATAGAATTCACACACAGAGCACATTCATGACACATTCATAGCAAGTTCTCATCTCAGCTGAGAAGTAATACAATTGTATCCAGTCTAGACAATGCCCTGTGAGCTAAACATCCAGGACTCCAGACTGATACATTGCAAATAGATAAGTTTTGTGCAGCTGCTCAGATGTGTAGCTCACAGAGCATTGTCTAGACTGAATACAATTGTATCACTTCTCAACTGAGAGCAGGACTAGCTATGTACAATGTATCAGTCTGGGGTCCAGGATGTTTAGCTCACAGAGCATTGTCTAGACTGGATACAATTGTATCACTTCTCAGGTGAGAGCAGGACTAGCTATGTACAATGTATCAGTCTGGAGTCCAGGATGTTTAGCTCACAGAGCATTGTCTATACTGGAAACAATTGTATCACTTCTCAGCTGAGAGCAGGACTAGCTATGTACAATGTATCAGTCTGGGGTCCAGGATGTTTAGCTCACAGAGCATTGTCTAGACTGGATACAATTGTATCACTTCTCAGGTGAGAGCAGGACTAGCTATGTACAATGTATCAGTCTGGAGTCCAGGATGTTTAGCTCACAGAGCATTGTCTATACTGGAAACAATTGTATCACTTCTCAGCTGAGAGCAGGACTAACTATGTACAATGTATCAGTCTGGAGTCCAGGATGTTTGGCTCACAGAGCATTGTCCGGTCTGGATACACTTGTATCACTTCTCAGCTGAGGGCAGGACTAGCTATGTACAATGTATCAGTCTGGGGTCCAGGATGTTTAGCTCACAGAGCATTGTCTAGACTGGATACAATTGTATCACTTCTCAGGTGAGAGCAGGACTAGCTATGTACAATGTATCAGTCTGGAGTCTAGGATGTTTAGCTCACAGAGCATTGTCTATACTGGAAACAATTGTATCACTTCTCAGCTGAGAGCAGGATGAGCTATGTACAATGTATCAGTCTGGAGTCCAGGATGTTTAGCTCACAGAGCATTGTCTAGATTGGACACTATTGTATCATTTCTCAGCTGAGAGCAGGACTAGCTATGTACAATGTATCAGTCTGGAGTCCAGGATGTTTAGCTCACCGAGCATTGTCTAGACTGGATACAATTGTATCACTTCTCAGCTGAGAGCAGGACTAGCTATGTACAATGTATCAGTCTCGGGATGTTTAGCTCACAGAGCATTGTGTAGACTGGGTACAATTGTATCACTTCTCAGCTGAGAGCAGGACTAGCTATGTACAATGTATCAGTCTGGAGTCCAGGATGTTTAGCTCACAGAGCATTGTCTAGACTGGACACAATTGTATCACTTCTCAGCTGAGAGCAGGACGAGCTATGTACAATGTATCAGTCTGGGGTCCAGGATGTTTAGCTCACAGAGCATTGTCTAGACTGGACACAATTGTATCACTTCTCAGGTGAGAGCAGGACTAGCTATGTACAATGAATCAGTCTGGGGTCCAGGATGTTTAACTCACAGAGCATTGTCTAAACTGGATATAATTGTATCACTTCTCAGCTGAGATCAGGACTAGCTATGTACAATGTATCAGTCTGGAGTCCAGGATGTTTAGCTCACAGAGCATTGTCTAGACTGGATGCAATTGTATCACTTCTCAGCTGAGAGCAGGACTAGCTATATACAATGTACCAGTCTGGAGTCCAGGATGTTTAGCTCACAGAGCATTGTCTAGACTGGATACAATTGTATCACTTCTCAGCTGAGGGTAGGTCTAGCTATGTACAATGTATCAGTCTGGAGTCCAGGATGTTTAGCTCACAGAGCATTGTCTAGACTGGATACAATTGTATCACTTCTCAGCTGAGAGCAGGACTAGCTATGTACAATGTATCAGTCTCGGGATGTTTAGCTCACAGAGCATTGTGTAGACTGGATACAATTGTATCACTTCTCAGCTGAGAGCAGGACTAGCTATGTACAATGTATCAGTCTGGAGTCCAGGATGTTTAGCTCACAGAGCATTGTCTAGACTGGATACAATTGTATCACTTCTCAGCTGAGAGCAGGACTAGCTATGTACAATGTATCAGTCTGGGGTCCAGGATGTTTAGCTCACAGAGCATTGTCTAGACTGGACACAATTGTATCACTTCTCAGCTGAGAGCAGGACTAGCTATGTACAATGAATCAGTCTGGGGTCCAGGATGTTTAACTCACAGAGCATTGTCTAAACTGGATATAATTGTATCACTTCTCAGCTGAGATCAGGACTAGCTATGTACAATGTATCAGTCTGGAGTCCAGGATGTTTAGCTCACAGAGCATTGTCTAGACTGGATGCAATTGTATCACTTCTCAGCTGAGAGCAGGACTAGCTATATACAATGTACCAGTCTGGAGTCCAGGATGTTTAGCTCACAGAGCATTGTCTAGACTGGATACAATTGTATCACTTCTCAGCTGAGGGCAGGTCTAGCTATGTACAATGTATCAGTCTGGAGTCCAGGATGTTTAGCTCACAGAGCATTGTCTAGACTGGATACAATTGTATCACTTCTCAGCTGAGATCAGGACTAGTTATGTACAATGTATCAGTCTGGGGTCCAGGATGTTTAGGACTGATAGACATATTAGGTGACGTATTGATCCGTTTCCATGGATCCCATCTCCTTTATGTCTCTATAGATCATTCTTCTGGTTCATGACTTTTGGAGATCTCTGGATTCCATTTTTCCTAAAATGCATAAATGACATTTCGGTGACATGTTATCTCCACATTCCTTCCCTGTGAGGTTCTGTGGATCAATATTGGTGTGAGCCGAGCGAGGGGAATGTCCTCTGACTCCTCCCTGCAAATACAATAAAATGGACTCTGTTCTCATTGGTCAAACAACCCATCAGAGACTATGAACGAGGGGGCAGTGGGTGATCCCACCGGTGAATGACCACGCTAGGCCGCACCTGGACGGATCACTGTGGGGAGACCCCGATCATACCATGTGGACTTGGTTCCTGGATGTCCTGCAGTGAACGAGGATGGGTCTGACTGGGACCTCCGGGCCCTCATGGTGGTGGCTCCATGTTTTGTCCCTCGGTCTCCTTCAGCACACGTGGGTCATTTCACAAGAGTCCACCCCGACCAATGGTGAGTCCTGGGAACATTTACCTGACCTAGATGTAGCAGAATTTATCACTTGGCACAGAATAAAGCAGAACCATTGGGGGAGATTTTTTGTGCAGAGGAAAAGTTGACCTGTTGCCCATAGCAACCAATCAGATCGCTGCTTTCATTTTGGACAGGCCCTTTTTAAAATGAAATAAGCGATCTGATTGGTTGCTATGGGCATCTGGGCAACTTTTCCTCTGCACAAGTTTTGATAAATCTCCCCCAATTATCTTTACAACAATGTAACATTACACAAAGTCTAATGACATAATCCACTCTGCTACATCTGATCTATTCTCAGTCCTCACTGCTCCATCTAATGTCAAATAATTACTAATATTTTATAGAAACTGCCATCGGTTTCCTGAGTTATATCCTATATGAACACAGTGACCCCACCAGCAGAATAGTGAGTACAGCTCTGGGGTATAATACAGGATATAACTCAGGATAAGTAATGTAATGTATGTACACAGTGACCCCACCAGCAGAATAGTGAGTGCAGTGAGTATAATACAGGATATAACTCAGGATCAGTACAGGATAAGTAATGTAATATATGTACACAGTGACCCCACCAGCAGAATAGTGAGTACAGCTCTGGAGTATAATACAGGATATAACTCAGGATCAGTACAGGATAAGTAATGTATGTACACAGTGATCTCACCAGCAGAATAGTGAGTACAGCTCTGGGGTATAATACAGGATATAACTCAGGATCAGTACAGGATAAGTAATGTAATGTATGTATACAGTGACCTCACTAGCAGAATAGTGAGTACAGCTCTGGGGTATAATACAGGATATAACTCAGGATCAGTACAGGATAAGTAATGTATGTACACAGTGATCTCACCAGCAGAATAGTGAGTACAGCTCTGGGGTATAATACAGGATATAACTCAGGATCAGTACAGGATAAGTAATGTAATGTATGTATACAGTGACCTCACTAGCAGAATAGTGAGTACAGCTCTGGGGTATAATACAGGATATAACTCAGGATCAGTACAGGATAAGTAATGTATGTACACAGTGATCTCACCAGCAGAATAGTGAGTACAGCTCTGGGGTATAATACAGGATATAACTCAGGATCAGTACAGGATAAGTAATGTAATGTATGTATACAGTGACCTCACTAGCAGAATAGTGAGTACAGCTCTGGGGTATAATACAGGATATAACTCAGGATCAGTACAGGATAAGTAATGTATGTACACAGTGATCTCACCAGCAGAATAGTGAGTACAGCTCTGGGGTATAATACAGGATATAACTCAGGATCAGTACAGGATAAGTAATATAATGTATGTACACAGTGACCTCACCAGCAGAATAGTGAGTACAGCTCTGGGGTATAATACAGGATATAACTCAGGATCAGTACAGGATAAGTAATGTAATGTATGTACACAGTGACTCCACCAGCAGAATAGTGAGTACAGCTCTGGAGTATAATACAGGATATAACTCAGGATCAGTACAGGATAAGTAATGTAATGTATGTACACAGTGACCTCACCAGCAGAATAGTGAGTACAGCTCTGGAGTATAATACAGGATATAACTCAGGATCAGTACAGGATAAGTAATGTAATGTATGTACACAGAGACCTCACCAGCAGAATAGTGAGTACAGCTCTGGGGTATAATACAGGATATAAATCTAGATTTTCCTAGCTTGTGACGGAAAATATTAGTTATATGAAGACAGGAGGCTCATATCTTATGCATTATTCTTTCTTTAATAATGCCCATAGCAGAAAAATCCAGTAATCAATTTCAATGTAAATGAAAAAAAAAAACTTTCAAAACTACAACTCCCAGCAGTCCTAGGGCCACGGTAGCCACTCCCAGTCTGTAGGCCCTATATAAAGGACTGCCCATGGAAGGATCCTCCTCTTTCTTCATGCGACTCAAACCGCACAGAAAAAACGAACTCCATGTGAACATCTCCATCGCCATGCGAATCCACGGCCAGCCTTCCGAAACCTCAGCGTCCGGAGTTATCAGCTGGAGAAAACGGTCAAACAAAGGTCTAACCTCGTCTCAACGGAGACTGTAGAGAACCCAACAACTTGCAACCAACGGGTCAGCCGTCTTCAGGAAAATGGTCAGTACGTTCAATATCCTGAAAGAGAACAAAGAATCGTAATAGGGTTGGGTAGGGAGGGAAGATACTCGCCTCCTGTCTTCATATAACTAATATTTTCCGTCACAAGCTAGGAAAATCTAGATTTATATATCAGACAGGAGGCTCATATCTTATGCAAGTTCAAAGCTAAGATTTACATAACAGGTTATACAAATGACAAGATAACAGCATTATAAAACCGACATGGAAACATGCCCCTCCGGTCTGAAGTAAAAATGGCGAAACGTGGTCTCGGAAGACCAATCCGCCGCCATTAAAAGGTCCGCGAGAGAGCCCCCCGACGTAACTACCTTAGTAGCCATAGCCCCTCTGGAAGAGTGTGCTCCAAAGAGGGATATGTCTATACCCGCCATCTCCATGGCGGAACGCACCCACCGTGCAAGCGTGGCGGAAGAGACCGGGTGATGAGGTTTGACATACGAAACCAGGAGTTGAGAAAAACCCTGTGAGCGTAAGTTGGCTGTTTGTGCCTCATAAGCCTGTAGGCAACGCACAACACATAACCGAGGATGCGCAGGGAAAAAGGGATAAGAAACCGAATGTATACCCGTCTTGGTCCTGCGGACCACTGAAAACTTGACACCTTGAGGCGAAAATTGACGCCTAGAAATGTGCAGGGCTTTTACATCCGAAACCCGCTTAATGGAGACCAAACATAAAAGGACTGTAAGTTTGTAGGACAAAAGCTTCAATGATAAAGCGTCATTGTCCTCCCACCTAGAGAACATATCTAGTAACCTGGAAACATCCCAAGTTGACTGATACTTAGGACGAGGCGGGCGTTTAAATTTAATGCCCCGCAAAAGCCTACACAGTAGAGGATGTTTACCGACTGGCAAAGAGTCAACCGGATAATGGTAAGCAGAAATAGCCGATCGATACACATTGATGGAGCTGAAGGACTTACCAGACTCAAAAGAATCCGCCAGGTAATTCACTATTGTCGATACAGGCGCCTGTACGGAATCAACCTGCCGTTGATCACACCAACGCACCCAGAGTCTCCAGGCCGATCGGTATGCCGATCGAGTCCCGGGGGCCCAGGCCAGGGCGAGGAGATCCCTAGCCGACTTTGAAAGATCGCTGTCTGTGTCAGGCACCCCGAAACCAACCATGCTAGGAGAGTCAGGTTGCCCTCCGTTATCAGAGGGTGGAGACCCCTGGTCGGGTTGGAAAGAATCTGTGGAAAATGAGGGAGTAGCCTGGGGAAATCCACTGCCATCTCCAGAACAAGTGGGAACCACGGCTGCATCGGCCACCAGGGGGTGAACAGTACCACCGTCGCATTCTGGTTCGCTATATGCAGGAGAACCTTGGGGATCATCGAGAACGGAGGAAACGCATAGTGCGTCTCCCCCGTCCAACACTGCCGGAACGCGTCTACCGCCGACGCCTCCGGATCCGGTCTCCAGCTGAAAAATCGAGGCAGATGATGGTTGAGGCGAGAAACGAACAGATCTACGCCCAACGGACCCCAAAGCAGATTTAGTTGCAGAAAAACTGAACGGTCCAGACGCCAATCGCTGGAGTCGGAAAGGTATCGGGAATTCCAATCGGCTACCGTATTGGAAATACCAGGAATGTATTCCGCCATCGGAATAATATTGCGGGAAAGACAGAGATGCCAGAAATCCTTGGCAATCTCTGCAAGGACTCTGGATCTGGTGCCCCCCAAGCGGTTGATGTATTGCACCGCAGCAATATTGTCCATGCGTAATAATACGCAGCAGTTGGACGCTTCTGGTAAGAAACTCCGAACGGCGAACAACGCCGCCAGAAGTTCCAACGCATTGATGTGCAGGAGGGATTCCCTGAAGGACCAGCTTCCTCCTGTGGAGAGATTGCCAAAACGAGCGCCCCAACCTTGTCGACTCGCGTCCGACTCTATGATGACGTCTGGACAAGAGTTGAAGATTGTTTTGCCGTTCCACTCGACGGCATGACGAAGCCACCACTGCAATTCTGCCCTGGCTTCCATCGAGAGGGGCACCTCGTCGGCGTATCTGAGACCCTGTCGTAGAAGGAGAATCTTGAGTCTCTGGAGGGCCCTGTAGTGGAGAGGGGCCGGGAATATAGCTTGTATGGAGGCCGCTAGAAGCCCTACCAGACGGGCTAGCACCCGTAGCGATAGGAAATCCTTGCGTAGAACCGCTCTGATTTCCTTGCGGATGAGAACCAACTTTGTTTTGGGCAAACGGAGAACGGCTTGGTTGGTGTCTACCAAGAAGCCTAAAAATTCCATTTCCTGAGCAGGGACGAGACTCGATTTGTCTCGGTTGATCAAGAAGCCCAGTCTTTGTAATAGAGAGATTGTCCATCTCATGTGGCGGAAGGCCTGCGTCTCGGAGCAAGCCATAATGAGGATGTCGTCGAGATATATGATTAGACGTACCCCCCTACTTCGTAGAGATGCCACCACCGGTTTCAGGAGCTTGGTGAAACACCACGGGGCAGATGACAGACCGAAAGGAAGGCAAGTAAATTGCCACATTCGATCCCTCCAGAGGAAGCGGAGTAGATGTTGTGCGGATGGATGCACAGGGACAGTGAGATAAGCGTCCTTTAGGTCCACCTTTACCAACCAATCCCCCGGTTGCAACAGGTCTCGAAGGCAATGTATGCCCTCCATTTTGAAATGTCGATAAACGACATGTTGGTTCAAATCCCGAAGATTTATCACGGGACGGTAGTCGCCCCCTTTCTTTCTTACTAGGAAGAGGTTGCTGATAAATCCCGGGGAAGACGGGTTGACCTCTACCACCGCCTGTTTGGCTACTAGGTCTTGAATCTCGTTGTCTATGAGCACAACGTTTTGGTTTGCAAATCGAATAGGGGGCGGGATCACGCCCAGGTTTGGTAAGGACAGAAGATCTATGTGGAACCCTGTTATAGTAGTTAGGATCCACGCGTCTGCCGTAATCGCAGACCAGGCGTGGGTAAAATACCTCAGTCGTCCCCCCACAGGTATGTGTGAAAGTGGAATGTATGGAGTACTCACCAGTATATGGACGGGATCGGGGGTAGCCTCTGCTTCCTCGTCCACGCCACGGTCTACCACGGGGTGGGAAAAACGGTGCTGGCTGCGCCATTGGAGCGGAGTATGAAGGGGGAGCCTGAGGATATTGAGGTGGGGCGGTTGCCCTAGCGTAAGGTCTGTAGGTAGAGTTACGGCCGGCAGAACGGCCCCTACTTCTGCCGGCCCGGGGAAAAATCTTGCTTGCTCCAGATTTTTTCAGTGAAGTTTGGGCTTTATCAAGGCTGTTGAATAGCCCCACAAACTTGTTGATATCTTTCACTAGGGTGTCGCCAAACAGCCTACCTTCTGCCGATGGACCTGGCTCGGTCTCGGCTAAATGAGCCAATTGCGGATCAAGCCGCATGAGGATGGAGCGTCTGCGCTCAGTAGAGCATGCAGTGTTGGCGCTGCCCACTAGACAAATGGCCCTTTGAGCCCATCCACGAAGTTGGACCAGGTCGACAGGTTGATTTGTTGCTGCCGCCTGCTCTGCTAAATTCAAAATCTTCGTAAGCGGACCGAGGAGGTCCAGAACGCGGTCCTGTATGGTCTTAAAGGACCTCTCAATCCCTTTCTTGGGAAACTTGCCAGACTTTGCTAAGTATTTTGATAGGATAGGGTCTACCTCAGGGGTAGTAACCACTTTCTTGGGTATAAAAGGTCTGGGGCATTCCACCCTTAATTTATTTCGATTGGTCCTCTCAAGGGACCTTCATGCCCAGAATTCCACGTACTGGGATACGTGGGGTAACGGAGTCCAATCCCCAGAGCGAGGATGGGATATCGCGTCTGGGTGGAATAACGGTTCACCTAGAGCATCTAGGATGATTTCGTCCTGCGTAGCAGGGTTGGCATCAGTGTTGAGCGTCAATGTCCCAGCATCCTCATCAGCATAGTCAGACTCAGAGACGTCAGTCTCACCCGATTCGGCTTCCGATTCCTCATCTGAAGATTCTACATAAGAGTCGGGTTTTGTCCGCCTGGCGGACTTCTGCCTCCTTGGTAACTCCCTGAGGCCCAGGGGTCGATTGGAGTCTGAGGATTGCATGGGGTGGCAGTCCATGGTGGAACCTGCCTGGAGCACATTGTTTACTTCCCCTGCCGGGGAGTCAGGAGCCGTAACAGTATGCTTCCGCTTGTGTGAAGCTTTCCCTTTTTTAATAGGCGGCTCATCGCTGCGGGGCAGCGGTATAGGGGTAAAAGATAAAGTTGGTTGTGATCCAGAGGGCATAATGGCCGAGGCCAGGGCCGTCTGTACAGATCTATTTATAAGATCTTGTATTTGTGAGGCACTCATAAATTGTGCTGTATCTAGGGACAGCTCATCACCCTTAGTGGGGACTAAAGAAGAGCTCTCAGACATGGCTTATGTAAGGACTGCTCTAGTCAGAAGAATAGCACACTAAAAGAAGTGAGACTGGAATAAATTCCGACTCACAGAAAGAATCTTACAATTAGTAGCTCAGGCTCCTTCCTCCAACGCCGCTAGCACTGTACTGGCGCTGTGGAGGGAGGAGAGCCCCGGATATAGAGACCAGGGACGAAGTCTCACGAGACTTCGTTACCTGGGAATCCTATTGGAGGATGAAGATAACCGCCCACCAAAACGTTGGGTGGGACCGCCTCCAGCAACTGAGCAGACCGCGGGAAGACGCGCTCAGAGCCAGGGACCCGCCCCCCGTTCGCGCGCGCGAAGGGACGCGGGAAGAAGTGAAGAAGAAGAGAAACAACGGGAAGAAAATGGCGCCGCCCGGTAAGATGGCGAACGCTGAAAATATAGAGGGGAAAAAAGTGAAAGGGTCCAAAGGGGTCACCGCCGCAAGCGGGGGTGAGATCAGGAAGGAATAAAGTGAAACCAGAAAGAAATAATTAAATAAATAAATAGGAAACAGAATAAACTAAATTCAAGTTAAGGGAGCACTGCAGTCGGCAGAGGATTTATATTCTCTGTCAGGCCACACAGTGTCCCAGAAGTAATATCAGAACATTCAAAGTATACTTATCTGTACAGGTCTGCCATGAGCAGAAAGAAAGAGGAGGATCCTTCCATGGGCAGTCCTTTATATAGGGCCTACAGACTGGGAGTGGCTACCGTGGCCATAGGACTGCTGGGAGTTGTAGTTTTGAAAGTTTTTTTTTTTCATTTACATTGAAATTGATTACTGGATTTTTCTGCTATGGGCATTATTAAAGAAAGAATAATGCATAAGATATGAGCCTCCTGTCTGATATATAACTCAGGATCAGTACAGGATAAGTAATGTAATGTAATGTACACAGTGACCTCACCAGCAGAATAGTGAGTGCAGCTCTGGGGTATAATACAGGATATTACTCGGGATCAATACAGGATAAGTAATGTAATGTATGTACACAGTGACCTCACCAGCAGAATAGTGAGTGCAGCTCTGGGGTATAATACAGGATATTACTTACTGCTGTGGTTGCCTTTAGTGCATCAGATGAGGCAGGGACCAGTGTATAAACTTCAGATGATTGAAAACTACAACATATTAAATATAACACAGTATAAACCTTATGTATTGAGGTGCAGTTTGGCCCCAGAAGGAATAGGTACAAAGTCATCAGTCCCTTCACTGTACATTCAAAATGTGAAAACCATGTATTAATTTTTTTTTTCTTATGCCAAAATTTGATTAATTGATATGAAAGGCCCCAAGCCCGAGGCTGCACTACTGACAACTCCAGAGCTAATACTGCTGCTCCCAATGATGGCGCTGGTGATCTGCTGGTTATTTATACAGGTCTTGTCATCTCTCCACTGTGGACATTACTTATCTCACCTCCTCAGAAATAGAAGATTAGCATTATGGGAGGCATTTATTATTATTTCTATATGTCAGGGAATTTATGGGAGTGTTTTATTTGCGTTGTACTCGGCATACAAGCAACAAATTTATGACAAGTCATATGTATTATGATGAATTTGTAGCAAATCAAAATTACCTTAAAGGGGTACTCCACCCCTAGACATCTTATCCCCTATCCAAAGGATAGGGCATAAGATGTCTGATCTGGGGGGGTCCCGCAGCTGGGGGCCCCTGTGATCTCCCTGCTGTACCTGGCATTCTATTAGAGCGTCGGGTGCAGCTCCGGAGGCTCATGATGTCATGGCCAGGCCCCCTCAATGCAAGTCTATGGGAGGGGGCGTGACCATGACTGTGAGAGGGCGTGGCCATGACATCACACGAGCGGGGTGTGACCATGATGTCACGAGCCTCTGTCCCGCATCTCCAGTCATCCGGCATGGAGCGAAGTTCGCTACATGCACCGGATGTCTGGGATTCCGCAGCCGAGATCGCAGGGGGTCCTCAGCGGTGGGACCCCCGCGATCAGACATCTTATCCCCTATCCTTTGGATAGGGGATAAGATGTCTAGGGGCCGAGTACCCCTTTAAGAACTACAGCGCCAAAGTGATTTTTTACACCTTCATTTGCTTGGTGTGGATTTTTAGTTTTTGAGACAAATCGCGACAAATTAGAAAAGTCGCAGATGATAAATACAGGACCACCACATGATCTCAGCTTAGATCAGCACTGCGTACACAAAACTGTGAAAACTGTAATAGAAAAGTCACATAAGTGACAAATAAAATCACTGGGACAAGCATGCACCAAAACAATACATAAACCGATCCTCTATAAATCTCCCGCTATGTCCACGCCTTCTCTTCTTGGTCTTAGATTTCATCGAGATTGTAGACGTCTAGACACGTTACGGAAAATGTAAAAATTTTAGATGGCTCCATAACTTATGTGTTTCCATTTTTAGAGACCCACTGGAGTAACGTTACTACAGGACCTGACCAGGTGCACATCACGAGCAAAGAAACATCCGGAACCCCCAACACTACTTTACAGACATACTGGGGTAACATTACTACAGGACCTGACCAGGTGCACATCACGAGCAAAGAAACATCAGGAACCCCCAACACTACTTTACAGACATACTGGGGTAACATTACTACAGGACCTGACCAGTTGTACATCTCAAACAATGAAATATCTGGAACCCCCAATACTACTCTAGAGACCTACTGGGGTAATGTTACTACAAGACCTGACCAGGTCTACATCACTAGCAAAGAAACATCTAGAACCCCCAATACTACTCTAGAGACCTACAGGGGTAATGTTACTACAAGACCTGACCAGGTGTACATCACTAGCAAAGAAACATCTAGAACCCCCAATACTACTCTAGAGACCTACTGGGGTAATGTTACTACAGGACCTGACCAGGTCTACATCACTAACGAAGAAACATCTAGAACCCCCAATACTACTCTAGAGACCTACTGGGGTAATGTTACTACAGGACTTGACCAGGTCCACATCACTAGCGAAGAAACATCCAGAACACCCAATACTACTCTAGAGACCTACTGGGGTAATATTACTACAAGACCTGACCAGGTCTACATCACTAGCGAAGAAACATCTAGATCCCCCAATACTACTCTAGAGACCTACAGGGGTAATGTTACTACAGGACCTGACCAGGTCTACATCACTAGCGAAGAAACATCTAGAACCCCCAATACTACTATTGAGATGAACCCAAGTTATCACACTAAAGGCCCAGACCTGGTATACACCATCACTGAAGAAATATCCAAAACCCTAAATAATACTGTACAGACAAACATGAGTAATGTTACTACAGGATCAGACTTGGTCTACAACACCAGCGCAGAAACATCTGTAATCCCCAATACTACTGAAGAAACATACACAAGTCATGTTACTACAGACCTGGACTATGTCACCAGTGAAACAAGTAATTTTACTACAGGACCAGGCTTAGCATATGTCACATCTGGAATAACAAACTTTCCATTAGAGACGTATTCAAAAAATGCGACTACTGGACCAGACCTGAACTACATCCATGAGGAGACATCCAGAACCCCCAACTCTACACCAGAAGTATACCCAAGTAACGTTTCTTCAGGATCCCACTTGACCTATGTCACTGAGGACACAATCAGGATTCCCAACTCTACTGCAGCGATATACCCAAGTAATGTTACTATAGGTCCAGACCAAGTCTACATCAGTGAGATGTCCAGAACCCCGAACACTACTATAGAAATCATAAGTATCGTAACTACAAGTCCAGACCTGGGCTACATCACCGAGGAGACCACTGGAACCCCCTATGGAAACAGAACGTTCTATACTGGTAAATTTTCTACACTTGGTGGGGTGTATGGAGGGGTTCATTGGGATATCTGCAAGTGTACCCCAAAAGTTGGAATCAGAGATATACTAACCATTATACTTATACAGGGTAGTTCAGGAGGGTGCAAAATTATAGCCCTGGTATTCATAACCGAGAGAACATAATACAACTAACAATCCAAGTCTTATCTATATGGGGTGTGAGATGCAGGGCAGATGGAATTACCCTAGGGGCAGATGGCATTAACCCCTTGTATGCGTGACGGCAGGGCGTGGTTTATCCTCAATACCACCCGAAGGTATACCGCTGGATCCTGGGCTAGGCACGGGGGCAATAATGATGCCAAGTTACGGACAACGGTAAATTTACTGAGTGCCAGATGGTAAAGTCTATACAGTGTAGCTGGGCCCAGGGAGGTGACCAGTGACTTCAGAGACCTTAAGGGCTTGCTGAGACTTGCAGTGGTTTTGGACAATTCAGTGGAGGCCACGTTGACTTGACAATAGATGACTGTGACTTGACTTGTCTGGAGACAGACTAAGCTGTGACTGTATCTTACTTGTAGCTTGTGGCTGCAGACTTGACTTGAGGCTTCTATGAATCCAAACTCTTAGGCTCGACTACAACTCAGCAAAGACCCAGGAACTAATATAGAGAGAGAAACTCCTCCCAGGGCTTTTATGGGGCAGACTCTGGTTTCACAGACGTTTCCACCCGTAGTCACACTGGGCTGGCACCTTTTCGCCAGAACGTAGTCCAAAAGATCCCCCATGACTCGACTTTCGTCTTGAAGAGTCTTCCAGGTGTATAGGTTTTCCTTAACCTTTTCGGACCTGGGTTCACCGTCCATGAGGGCGGTCACAACATTCTGGTTCATGAACCGCTGATAAAGTGGGGGCATCTCCACGTCTTCCCACAGGTCTTCGACAGGTGGTTCTTTGCCGGGGGTCATCCGAGACAGTACATCGGCATTGACATTTGACTTGCCGCTTCTGCACTTTATAGTGAAACTGTAATTGAATAGTCTTGAAGCCCATCACTGTTCAATGGCACCCAACTTGGCAGTGTTCGGGTGAGCCAACAGGTTATTGTCCGTGTAGACAGTAAATGGCGTGGCAGCCAAATAGTCTTTGAATTTTTTGGCCGCGGCCCAAACCAGGGTGAGAAGTTCCAACTTGAATGAGCTGTAATTGGCATTGTTTTCTCTGCTCCTCTCAGGTTACGACTGGCATAGGCAATTACTCGCTCTTGTCCTTCCTGGACTTGGGAGAAGACAGCTCCCAGACCCTCAAAACTGGCATCAGTATACAGCCGAACGGCTGACTGTGATCTGGATACGCCAAGATAGTTAAGAGCTCGGAACGCTACCTCTTGCTCTGTGGCCCATTCAATATATAGTCTCCCATTGTAGTTCTCCTTCGCTGTACCCTGTAAGAGAGTTGTGAGGGGTTCTGCATTCTGGGCGAAGTGGGGAATGAAGCGGCGGTGGTAGCCAGCAAATCCCAGGAAGCTCTTGACATCTTTCACGTGTGCAGGGTAGGCCAGTTCTTGACAGCTTCCACCTTTTCAGGATTGGGCTGGACCCCTTCTGCACTGACAACATGACCCAAGTAATGGACCTGAGGCTTGAGCAGGTGACACTTGGACGGTTTAGTCTTTAATTCATGCTTGATTAAGACTTAGAAGACTCAAACAGTCCCAAGGGTGTCATGAAGGCGGTCTTCTCCCGATCCTAAACGACCATGGGCACTTACCAATATCCGCTGGTTAAGTCCAGGGTGGAGAAGTAAGCAGCCGACCCGAGAGAGGTGAGCGACTCCTCGATCCTTGGCAATGGATAAGCGTTCTTGTGTGTGATATTGTTCAATTTCCTGTAATCAACACAGAAGCGGATAGTTCTACCTTTCTTCTTGACTAGGACAAGTGGCGCCGCCCAGGGGCTCTGACATTTCTGGATTACGTCCGCCTCTTTCATGTCAGCCAGCATCTTCTTGACAGTCTGATACATGCCAGGCATGACCGGACGGTGTCTTTCCTTGATAGGTGGGCTGTCACCTGTGAGGATTCGGTGCTGGATCATTGAAGTCTGCCCAAAGTCTGTGGGATGCTTGCTGAAAGCCTCATGGTACCTCTTGGCAACATTGATGATTCCATTGACTTGGTCCCTTGGGGTAGTGTCGTCTCCAACCTGGAGTTGCGCCCACCAGGGCTCTGGAGGGCTCACACGGGATCCTTCGGCCACTTGAGCTGCACGCTGTCAGGCCACCAGACATTCTGTCACAATGTCCATCAATCCTAGAAGGTACAGCTCTGGGCTACAGGAGTTTATTTGGGCAAGTCAGTAGCAGAATCAGAAAGGTTTACTAACCGCACCGGGACTCTCCCATTGGTGACAGTGACAAGGCTTTTTCGCAGCTCGAAAAAGAAGATGATCTTCCAATTGCATAGGTTCCAGCAGGGCTTTATAGACCCTATTCTTGACTCCGAGACGTGCACGAAACCAGATGATGGTCTCCGTGTTGGGTTGTAAGGTCACCGAACTAATGTCTTGAACTTGTACTCTGCAGATTTCACCTTGCTTGTTGGCAAACTTCTGCTCCGCCTGTAGAACTTTCAAGTGGTGCTGCGCAGCCCGCTGGCCTGAAGGGGACAAATGGGGAAGAGAGGCATGCAAGGCATCTAATATTTCAGCAAATTTTTTTTCATAATGTCCATCCCAATATAAACTCGGTAGACCACTTATCTGTCACATTAGTTACTGTTGCGCTGAGCGCTCTGGCCACTCACTCTCCTCCTGCTTCCTCCAGCAGGCCGGGATTCACATTGCAGGATGCGCCCGCATGCCGTCACTTACCTTCTGCTCCTGCTGACTTCCCGCTGCCTCTGTTCCCCGATGCGCACACCCCCGCCTCCTAAGGCGCGAGCATGCCAGAGCTCTGAGATTAAAAGGGCCAGTGCGCCCTAATTAGTAATTGCACCTGTCCCTTCGTTATAAGTTTTGCACCTCCCTCTACCTGTTGCCGGATCTTTGTTTGCCTTAGTGCCATTGTGAAAGCGTTTTCCTGTTTGCCTACCTGTATTCTGACCTACTGTTCCTGTGACCTGACCTTGCTCCTGCCTATCGCCTCCTGCTACGTTCCTGATCACGTACCAGAGCAGCCTGCCCTGAATTTCTACCTTCCTGACCACGAGTTGCCAGATCCCTCCTGTGCCACGTACCCTCTTTAGCAGTCTGTGTGGAGGAGTCGTGTCCATCCCGCTTTGTGGCGGGCTCTGGAGAAAACTAGCGGCACCTAAGACTCCGCTCCCTGACACGGCCCAAGCCATCATCCACAAAGGTACAGCGTATCTACTACCTCCGTGAGTGTTACAGTTACAATCACTCCCTGCTCGGTAAGTACATGCTGTCCCAACTGACTGGTTGGCTCCCAGTATCCATGTCTGGGGACTGGTTGCCCATTATCCGCAACTACTCTGAAGTTAACATCATTAGGATCACAAAATAAACTAGCATCCCAATGCTGACAGAAAACATTTTAGTAGACACATGTGACCCTTTATCTATCAACGCCTCCAATGGTACACCTACAATGACTTTTACATTGGGGCAGGAGGCGACATAAAGTGAGAGTCCTGACTTAGGTCATTCGGGGATTGGACCTGATGACTGTTTTCCTGAGGGCCGGTCCTCGACCTCAGGGGAAATCCGTTTAAATCCCAGCACTGCATTTTCCAATGTCCTGACTTATTACAGTAAGTGCATAAGGGTCTTTGAGTCCCCAAGGGTCTATTGGGTGGAGGATTGCGGTAATTGAAATTGCGGGGAGCAGGTGCAGGTTTTCTAGGCAGGGGCAGTTCATGGTCAGGTGGAGCGGCCCAGGTGGCAAGCTCCTTCACAGCCTTAGTCAGTTGTTCAGTGTCCTGCCTAACACTCTGTAAATCTGAGGCTGCGGTGACTGGCAAAGTAGAGGACACTGGGGCGGGAGCCGGTGACGGAGGTGGTATAGGTCTGGCTACCGCCCCTAGTGGCTCTTGAATGGGTCTAAGGGGTGTACAAACTTCCTCTAACTCAGTCCCGGACTCAATCACTTGGATAGCCAGTCTTTTGAAATCGGGGAATGACAAGTTGGGGTTTTGGACCGCTAACATTCTCAGCTGGGCTTTGTCCCACTTATTATGAGCCCCATCAATAAATCTGTCCATTAACACCTTGTTGCCCTGCTCGGGAGTTATACAATCTAGTTTTTGGACAGTCTCCAGGGCATTCTGTATGGCTACGGCATATGCTCTCAAGGTCTCACCAGATCAACCAGGCTGCAGCGCCCCTTTTGTCACCTTTCATTCAGCCGGAGACGTACCTCTGATGGAGAATGTGACTCACACCTGGTACAGTCCTTCAAAGATCTGCTCTACAGTCACCTTCTCTGAGGCTGACCAGGTGCGGACTTCCTCTAACGCTGGTCCCTGGAGTTGTCCTGTAAGCAATTGCACCTGTTAGTTAGGAGGGAAAGAGTAAAAGACAAACAAACTCTGGATCCTCTCTTTGAAATCCCTCAAGGTGAAGGGGTCTCCATTGTAGGTAGGGAGGACAGGGTTCCCCATGAATACCGCTGCAGACATTGGAACACCAGGACTGTTGATGTTTACTGCAGGCAAGGCGTGCAAGGTCCCGACTGTTGGAGCAGGTGATCACCTCGCTGCTGGAGATGAAGGGGCGCTGCTACCTGGTTGATCTGGAGAGCTGGGCTCTGACATCCTGTTGATTTTTGAGTGCGCTGACTCTTTAAGAGAAATAAGGTGCGTTCCCCTTTAAGATGCTTGCTGAAGCACTGCAGCGGCTTTGACTTGACTAATGGGGGTACTGTAATGGATGCCCCCCTTTATTATGCAGGCACCTGGTTATGGATAGTCTTGCGACCAGACTTGCGGGCACCAACAGGTTAATACTGACAGCTGCTGGCTTTTGTGGGGTCCCATTGGTCTCCCTTAAGTCACCTGGTCACTGATACCTCCTTGATAGCAATCACATGACCACTCACATGACAACTGGTGATCACATGTTAACCTTTTTTAAAGATACAAAATTCTTATATACATAATATAGGGGATAATATACAATTACAGTAGAACAGATGAGGGGGGCCCGGGGGACACTGCAGGGAGGCTGCCTGACAGGACAGCAAGGGTACGGGGTAACAACTCCCGTACTGGGCCACCACATATACACCACAAAGTGGTTTCCATTAGTGACACGGCAGATGTCTAGGTGGTAGCCCAGTTCTGTCCAGACGTGGCCAGTATCTTCTTGGACATGGACTCCGCTGTTTTACTGATGTCTCAGGGTAGTCAGATCCTTTGTCTGGGGCGGCAGATACTCTGAGTCCTTGATGCCCCTACAACAAAAAAAGGCACAGGGTGTTCAATCATGTACACCAGCACAACACTGGCAGGTTGTTGTTTCCAATGGGGCCAATCCCAATGTTTTGGTAGAGTTTCGATTGATGGGCCTTCCTGCTGATAGGCTATGTTTGCCAGATCTTCCTCTATCCTCATAAGCCATTTCTATAACATGTCCATAGGATCTGACGGACCAGCCACAGGATCCTCAAGACCATAGACATTGCGCTTATTGCACAGAACCCAGTTACTTTTAGTGTGTCCCTCATGTTCTTGATAGGGTCGAACGGTTATTCTGAGCCCCAAATTCTAACATTATGGCGACTGATCTTCCCACTGAAATGAAAGGTCGCCTCATTGTTGAACAAAGGCCTGTCCGTGAATTCTCCTTGCACTGTGGATGTTTACTTCATGTCTTCATGTTATTAGTTTAGTTACATTGCATTTGTCTAGCGTTGCTACAATCAGACCACATTACATCAAATTATCAAAACTCTTCACATCAAAAATTTCATGTTTCGTGCCAAAATTCAGATTAAAAAAAATCAGATATTCAAAGTGTTTTACTTGAGAATTATCCAAGGTTTACACTAGTCAAACCAGTTTTGCACAAGTGGGCGTAGCTATGTAAATTTCATGTTTTACGTGATATTTTCAAAGGGGTGAGAATCCATTTTACATTAAAAATTTCACCCCAGCTTTTTGCTAGTGTAGAAATCACAGAAATGGTTTTAGTTTTTTTGGGGAAAAGGTGTTATTTAATAAATTATTGAAAAAAAAAAGTTTTTATTATTATTGGAAAATGGTATGAAAAAATAATATATGTTTTTTTCCTTTTTTTGTTTTCATGGTCACTGCACCTGAACTCACATTGAAGCACTAGAAATGTGTTATTTATACAGTTATCACTTGTCTGGGCGCTAGTAATCATGGAATATTACGTGAGATGCTTCGGACAGAATTTCCCAGGATGTAAAATTTGGCACCAACATAGGCAATTTTGGCACCCAAAAAATCCAATCTGGCCACAAAAAAAAAATTTGGATGCCAAATTTGGCAATTTTGGTAACAAGAAAAAAAAGTGGCACGAAAATGAACTCTCACATATTTTCATGCTTTCAAAGTACAAGAGACCTTGTGAGGAGGAAAAAAAAGTGTAATTAATATCACTGGAACAGAAATTACAGCAGTTTTTGAATATCTCCCCCAAAGGGTTCAGTCACAATGTATACATCCAATGGAGGTTCTAACTATGATGTAAATAAAACTATATACTGTGACATCTCACTTACCTCTTATACCAGGTTCCATGAACTGTCTCCAGGATGCAGACTGCCCCCCATACACCGTGTGCACAGAACAGGGGGGGCACCACGTGTGTCAGTGTCATTTGGGATCGTATTTCCATCATGCCTTGGGTTGTGTTACAGGTAAGATACAGATATGTACATAACTCATAGTTAGGCTATATGTGCTAGAACATAAGATAAGGAGGTCATTATTCAATAGATGTGTGATACTGACTGCTTAGCTTCTGTATCTAATGATAACGACTCAGAACAGCACAATCTTTACTCCTCATTTCCCCAAATTACTAAATAAAATGATCTCCAAAGCCAAATCAGCAGATTGAGTTAACTACTATAATACTGCCCCTATATACAAGAATATAACTACTATAATACTGCTCCTATATACAAGAATATAACTACTATAATACTGCTCCTATATACAAGAATATAACTACTATAATACTGCTCCTATATACAAGAATATAACTACTATAATACTGCTCCTATATACAAGAATATAACTACTATATAACTGCCTCCTATATACAAGAATATAACTACTATAATACTGCTCCTATATACAAGAATATAACTACTATAATACTGCTCCTATATACAAGAATATAACTACTATAATACTGCTCCTATATACAAGAATATAACTACTATAATACTGCCTCCTATATACAAGAATATAACTACTATAATACTGCTCCTATATACAAGAATATAACTACTATAATACTGCTCCTATATACAAGAATATAACTACTATAATACTGTCTCCTATATACAAGAATATAACTACTATAATACTGCCCCTATATACAAGAATATATCTACTATAATACTGCCTTCTATATACAAGAATATAACTACTATAATACTGCTCCTATATACAAGAATATAACTACTATAATACTGTCTCCTATATACAAGAATATAACTACTATAATACTGCTCCTATATACAAGAATATAACTACTATAATACTACTCCTATATACAAGAATATAACTACTATAATACTGCCCCTATATACAAGAATATATCTACTATAATACTGCCTTCTATATACAAGAATATAACTACTATAATACTGCTCCTATATACAAGAATATAACTACTATAATACTGCTCCTATATACAAGAATATAACTACTATAATACTGTTCCTATATACAAGAATATAACTACTATAATACTGCTCCTATATACAAGAATATAACTACTATAATACTGCTCCTATATACAAGAATATAACTACTATAATACTGCTCCTATATACAAGAATATAACTACTATAATACTGTTCCTATATACAAGAATATAACTACTATAATACTGCTCCTATATACAAGAATATAACTACTATAATACTGCCTCCTATATACAAGAATATAACTACTATAATACTGCTCCTATACACAAGAATATAGCTACTATAATACTGTTCCTATATACAAGAATATAACTACTATAATACTGCTCCTATATACAAGAATATAACTACTATAATACTGTCTCCTATATACAAGAATATAACTACTATAATACTGCTCCTATATACAAGAATATAACTACTATAATACTGCCTCCTGTATAAAAGAATATAACTACTATAATACTGCTCCTATATACAAGAATATAACTACTATAATACTGCTCCTATATACAAGAATAGAACTACTATAATACTGCTCCTATATACAAGAATATAACTACTATAATACTGTTCCTGTTACGCCTAGCGCTCCGGGTCCCCGCTCCTCCCCGGAGCGCTCACGGCGTCTTTTTCCCTGCAGCTCCCCGGTCAGTCCCGCTGACCGGGAGCGCTGCTCTGTCACGGCCGTTGGGGATGCGATTCGCACTGCGGGACGCGCCCGCTCGCGAATCGCATCCCAGGTCACTTACCCGTCCCGTCTCCTGCTGTCATGTGCTGGCGCGCGCGGCTCCGCTCTCTAGGGCGCGCGCGCGCCAGCTCCCTGAGACTTAAAGGGCCAGTGCACCAATGATTGGTGCCTGGCCCAATTAGCTTAATTGGCTCCCACCTGTTCCCTGGCTATATCTAGTCTCCTCCCTTGCACTCCCTTGCCGGATCTTGTTGCCCTTGTGCCTAGTGAAAGCGTTTTGTGTGTTTATAGCCTGTGTACCAGAACTTCTGCTATCTCCCCTGACTACGAACCTTGCCGCCTGCCCCCGACCTTCTGCTACGTCCGACTTTGCTTCTGCCTACTCCCTTGTACCTCGCCTATCTTCAGCAGTCAGAGAGGTTGAGCCGTTGCTAGTGGATACGACCTGGTCACTACCGCCGCAGCAAGACCATCCCGCTTTGCGGCGGGCTCTGGTGAAAACCTGTAGTGGCTTAGAACCGGTCCACTAGCGTGGTCCTCGCCAATCCCTCTCTGGCACAGAGGATCCACTACCTGCCAGCCGGCATCGTGACAGTAGATCCGGCCATGGATCCCGCTGAGGTCCCTCTGCCTTATATCTCGGATATCACCACGGTGATCGCCCAGCAATCCCGACAGATCGCCCATCTAACCCACCAGCTGTCGGAAATGTCCACCATTGTGCGCCAACTTCAGTCGCAACTTCAGCAGCAATCATCTCCTCCGCCAGCTCCTGCACCCCCTCCGCAGCGAGTGGCCACTCCTAGCCTCCGCCTGTCCTTGCCGGACAAATTTAATGGGGACTCTAAGTTTTGCCGTGGCTTTCTTTCGCAATGTTCCCTGCACATGGAGATGATGTCGGACCAGTTTCCTACTGAAAGGTCTAAGGTGGCTTTCGTAGTCAGCCTTCTGTCTGGAAAAGCCCTGTCATGGGCCACACCGCTCTGGGACCGCAATGACCCCGTCACTGCCTCTGTACACTCCTTCTTCTCGGAAATTCGAAGTGTCTTTGAGGAACCTGCCCGAGCCTCTTCTGCTGAGACTGCCCTGCTGAACCTGGTCCAGGGTAATTCCTCCGTTGGCGAGTACGCCATACAATTCCGTACCCTTGCTTCTGAACTTTCCTGGAATAATGAGGCTCTCTGCGCGACCTTTAAAAAAGGCCTATCCAGCAACATTAAAGATGTTCTGGCCGCACGAGAAACTCCAGCTAACCTGCATGAACTCATTCATCTAGCCACTCGCATTGACATGCGTTTTTCTGAGAGGCATCTAGAGCTCCGCCAGGAAAAAGACTTAGATTTCTGGACACCTCTCCCACAGTCTCCATTGCAATCTGCGCCTAGGCCTCCCGCCGAGGAGGCCATGCAAGTGGATCGGTCTCGCCTGACCCTGGAAGAGAGGAATCGCCGTAAGGAAGAGAATCTTTGTCTGTACTGTGCCAGTACCGAGCATTTCTTGGTGGATTGCCCTATCCGTCCTCCACGCCTGGGAAACGCACGCACGCACCCAGCTCACGTGGGTGTGGCGTCTCTTGGTTCCAAGTCTGCTCCTCCACGTCTCACGGTACCCGTGCGGATTTCTACTTCAGCCAGCTCTTCCCTCTCAGCCGTGGCCTGCCTGGACTCTGGTGCCTCTGGGAATTTTGTTCGGGAGTCCTTAGTGAATAAATTCCGCATTCCGGTGACCCGTCTTGTCAAGCCACTCCACATTTCCGCGGTCAACGGAGCCAGGTTGGATTGCACCGTGCGTTTCCGCACGCAGCCCCTCCTAATGTGCATCGGACCTCATCAGGAGAAAATCGAATTTTTGGTCCTTCCCAATTGCACTTCCGAAATTCTCCTTGGACTACCCTGGCTTCAACACCATTCCCCAACCCTGGATTGGTCCACTGGGGAGATCAAGAGTTGGGGTCCCTCTTGTTCCAAGGACTGCCTTCAACCGGTCCCCAGTACTCCCTGCCGTGACCCTGTGGTTCCTCCTGTATCCGGTCCCCCTAAGGTCATTAAGGACTCTGCCTGCCACAGGAAATGCCTCTCCCCCCCTCCCAGTCCCATCAGGCAAGCCTCTGTGTCCCCTCATGGCTCCCGTCCTTGTGTCTTCCTGCCCCGTGCCAAGCTTCACCCTCTGCCCTCCCTCCCCATTCCTACTCCTGCTGTACTGCCTGCCATTGAGGAAACCATCCATTCCTTCCCGGTGTCCTCATCCCAGGGGAGGCAGCCACCGGACAAAAAAAAGGGGAGACCTAAGGGGGGGGGTACTGTTACGCCTAGCGCTCCGGGTCCCCGCTCCTCCCCGGAGCGCTCACGGCGTCTTTTTCCCTGCAGCTCCCCGGTCAGTCCCGCTGACCGGGAGCGCTGCTCTGTCACGGCCGTTGGGGATGCGATTCGCACTGCGGGACGCGCCCGCTCGCGAATCGCATCCCAGGTCACTTACCCGTTCCCGTCTCCTGCTGTCATGTGCTGGCGCGCGCGGCTCCGCTCTCTAGGGCGCGCGCGCGCCAGCTCCCTGAGACTTAAAGGGCCAGTGCACCAATGATTGGTGCCTGGCCCAATTAGCTTAATTGGCTCCCACCTGTTCCCTGGCTATATCTAGTCTCCTCCCTTGCACTCCCTTGCCGGATCTTGTTGCCCTTGTGCCTAGTGAAAGCGTTTTGTGTGTTTATAGCCTGTGTACCAGAACTTCTGCTATCTCCCCTGACTACGAACCTTGCCGCCTGCCCCGACCTTCTGCTACGTCCGACTTTGCTTCTGCCTACTCCCTTGTACCTCGCCTATCTTCAGCAGTCAGAGAGGTGAGCCGTTGCTAGTGGATACGACCTGGTCACTACCGCCGCAGCAAGACCATCCCGCTTTGCGGCGGGCTCTGGTGAAAACCTGTAGTGGCTTAGAACCGGTCCACTAGCGCGGTCCTCCCCATCCCTCTCTGGCACAGAGGATCCACTACCTGCCAGCCGGCATCGTGACAGTTCCTATATACAAGAATATAACTACTATAATACTGCTCCAATATACAAGAATATAACTACTATAATACTGCTCCTATATACAAGAATATATCTCCTATAATACTGCCTCCTATATACAAGAATATAACTACTATAATACTGCTCCTATATACAAGAATATAACTACTATAATACTGCTCCTATATACAAGAATATATCTACTATAATACTGCTCCTATATACAAGAATATAACTACTATAATACTGTCTCCTAAATACAAGAATATAACTACTATAATACTGCTCCTATATACAAGAATATTACTACTATAATACTGCTCCTATTTAAAAGAATATAACTACTATAATACTGCTCCTATATACAAGAATATAACTACTATAATACTGCTCCTATATACAAGAATATAACTTCTATAATACTGCTCCTATATACAAGAATATAACTACTATAATACTGCTCCTATATACAAGAATATAACTACTATAATACTGCTCCTATATACAAGAATATAACTACTATAATACTGCTCCTATATACAAGAATATAACTACTATAATACTGCTCCTATATACAAGAATATAACTACTATAATACTGTTCCTATACACAAGAATATAACTACTATAATACTGCTCCTATATACAAGAATATAACTACTATAATGCTGCCCCCTATATACAAGATTATAACTACTATAATACTGCCTCCTATATACAAGAATATAACTACTATAATACTGCTCCTATATACAAGAATATAACTACTATAATACTGTTCCTATACACAAGAATATAACTACTATCATACTGCCTTCTATATACAGGAATATAACTACTATAATACTGCTCCTATATACAAGAATATAACTTCTATAATACTGCTCCTATATACAAGAATATAACTACTATAATACTGCTCCTATATACAAGAATATAACTACTATAATACTGCTCCTATATACAAGAATATAACTACTATAATACTGCTCCTATATACAAGAATATAACTACTATAATACTGTCTTCTATATGCAAGAATATAACTACTATAATTTCTCCTATATACAAGAATATAACTACTATAATACTGCTCCTATATACAAGAATATAACTACTATAATACTGCCCCTATATACAAGAATATAACTACTATAATAGTGCCCCTATATACAAGAATATAACTACTATAATACTGCTCCTATTTACAAGAATATCTCTACTATAATACTGCTCCTATAATACTGCTCCTATATACAAGAATATAACTACTATAATACTGCTCCTATTTACAAGAATATATCTACTATAATACTGCTCCTATATACAAGAATATAACTACTATAATACTGTCTCCTATATACAAGAATATAACTACTATAATAGTGCCCCTATATACAAGAATATAACTACTATAATAGTGCCCCTATATACAAGAATATAACTACTATAATACTGCTCCTATTTACAAGAATATCTCTACTATAATACTGCTCCTATAATACTGCTCCTATATACAAGAATATAACTACTATAATACTGCTCCTATTTACAAGAATATATCTACTATAATACTGCTCCTATATACAAGAATATAACTACTATAATACTGTCTCCTATATACAAGAATATAACTACTATAATACTGCTCCTATATACAAGAATATAACTACTATAATACTGCTCCTATATACAAGAATATAACTACTATAATACTGCTCCTATATACAAGAATATAACTACTATAATACTGCTCCTATATACAAGAATATAACTACTATAATACTGCTCCTATATACAAGAATATAACTACTATAATACTGCTCCTATATACAAGAATATAACTACTATAATACTGCTCCTATATACAAGAATATAACTACTATAATACTGCTCCTAAATACAAGAATATAACTACTATAATACTGCTCCTATATACATGAATATAACTACTATAATACTGCCTCCTATATACAAGAATATAACTGATATAATACTGCCCCTATATACAAGAATATAACTACTATAATACTGCTCCTATATACAAGAATATAACTACTATAATACTGCTCCTATATACAAGAATATAACTGCTATAATACTGACTCCTATATACAAGAATATAGCTACTATAATACTGCCCCTATATACAAGAATATAACTACCATAATACTGCTCCTATATACAAGAATATAACTACTATAATACTGCTCCTATATACAAGAATATAACTACTATAATACTGCCTCCTATATACAAGAATATAGCTACTATAATACTGCCCCTATATACAAGAATATAACTACCATAATACTGCTCCTATATACAAGAATAGAACTACTATAATACTGCTCCTATATACATGAATATAACTACTATAATACTGCTCCTATATACAAGAATATAACTACTATAATACTGCCTCCTATATACATGAATATAACTACTATAATACTGCTCCTATATACAAGAATATACCTACTATAATACTGCTCCTATATACAAGAATATAACTACTATAATACTGTCTCCTATATACAAGAATATAACTACTATAATACTGCTCCTATATACAAGAATATAACTACTATAATACTGCCTCCTATATACATGAATATAACTACTATAATACTGCTCCTATATACAAGAATATACAGTGCATAGTGAAAGTATTCGGCCCCCTTGAACTTTTTGACCATTTGCCACATTTCAGGCTTCAAACATAAAGATATAAAACTGTAATTTTTGGGGAAGAATCAACAAGTGGGACACAATCATGAAGTGGAACAAAATTTATTGGATATTTCAAACTTTTTTTACAAATAAAAAACTGAAAAATTGGGTGTGCAAAATTATTCAGCCCCCTTAAGTTAATACTTTGTAGCGCCACCTTTTGCTGCGATTACAGCTGTAAGTCGCTTGAGGTAGGTCTCTATCAGTTTTGCACATCGAGAGACTGACATTTTTGCCCATTCCTCCTTGCAAAACAGCTGGAGCTCAGTGAGGTTGGATGGAGAGCGTTTGTGAACAGCTGGAGCTCAGTGAGGTTGGATGGAGAGCGTTTGTGAACAGCTGGAGCTCAGTGAGGTTGGATGGAGAGCGTTTGTGAACAGCTGGAGCTCAGTGAGGTTGGATGGAGAGCGTCTGTGAACAGCCGGAGCTCAGTGAGGTTGAATGGAGAGCGTTTGTGAACAGCTGGAGCTCAGTGAGGTTAGATGGAGAGCGTTTGTGAACAGCCGGAGCTCAGTGAGGTTGAATGGAGAGCGTTTGTGAACAGCTGGAGCTCAGTGAGGGTGGATGGAGAGCGTTTGTGAACAGCTGGAGTTCAGTGAGGTTGGATGGAGAGCGTTTGTGAACAGCCGGAGCTCAGTGAGGTTGGAAGGAGAGCGTTTGTGAACAGCCGGAGCTCAGTGAGGTTGGATGGAGAGTGTTTGTGAACAGCTGGAGCTCAGTGAGGTTGGATGGAGAGCGTTTGTGAACAGCTGGAGCTCAGTGAGGTTGCATGGAGAGCGTTTGTGAACAGCTGAAGCTCAGTGAGGTTGAATGGAGAGCGTTTGTGAACAGCTGGAGCTCAGTGAGGTTGGATGGAGAGTGTTTGTGAACAGCTGGAGCTCAGTGAGGTTGGATGGAGAGCGTTTGTGAACAGCTGGAGCTCAGTGAGGTTGGATGGAGAGCGTTTGTGAACAGCTGGAGCTCAGTGAGGTTGGATGGAGAGTGTTTGTGAACAGCTGGAGCTCAGTGAGGTTTAATGGAGAGCGTTTGTGAACAGCTGGAGCTCAGTGAGGTTGGATGCAGAGCGTTTGTGAACAGCTGGAGCTCAGTGAGGTTGGATGGAGAGCGTTTGTGAACAGCTGGAGCTCAGTGAGGTTGGATGGAGAATGTTTGTGAACAGCCGGAGCTCAGTGAGGTTGGATGGAGAGCGTTTGTGAACAGCTGGAGCTCAGTGAGGTTGGATGGAGAGCGTTTGTGAACAGCCGGAGCTCAGTGAGGTTGGATGGAGAGCGTTTGTGAACAGCCGGAGCTCAGTGAGGTTGGATGGAGAGCGTTTGTGAACAGCCGGAGCTCAGTGAGGTTGGATGGAGAGCGTTTGTGAACAGCTGGAGCTCAGTGAGGTTGGATGGAGAGCGTTTGTGAACAGCTGGAGCTCAGTGAGGTTGGATGGAGAGCGTTTGTGAACAGCTGGAGCTCGGTGAGGTTGGATGGAGAGCGTTTGTGAACAGCTGGAGCTCAGTGAGGTTGGATGGAGAGCGTTTGTGAACAGCTGGAGCTCAGTGAGGTTGGATGGAGAGCGTTTGTGAACAGCTGGAGCTCGGTGAGGTTGGATGGAGAGCGTTTGTGAACAGCTGGAGCTCAGTGAGGTTGGATGGAGAGTGTTTGTGAACAGCTGGAGCTCAGTGAGGTTGGATGGAGAGCGTTTGTGAACAGCTGGAGCTCAGTGAGGTTGGATGGAGAGCGTTTGAGAACAGCTGGAGCTCAGTAAGGTTGGATAGACAGCGTTTGTGAACAGCCGGAGCTCAGTGAGGTTGGATGGAGAGCGTTTGTGAACAGCAGTTTTCAGTTCTTTCCACAGATTCTCGATTGGATTCAGGTCTGGACTGTGACTTGGCCATTCTAACACCTGGATATGTTTATTTGTGAACCATTCCATTGTAGATTTTGTTTTATGTTTTGGATCATTGTCTTGTTGGAAGACAAATCTGTCCCAGTCTCAGGTCTTTTGCAGACTCCATCAGGTTTTCTTCCAGAATGGTCCTGTATTTGGCTCCATCCATCTTCCCATCAATTTTAACCATCTTCCCTGTCCCTGCTGAAGAAAAGCCCAAACCATGACGCTGCCACCACCATGTTTGACAGTGGGGGGGGGGGGGGGTGTTCAGGGTGAGGAGCTGTGTTGCTTTTACGCCAAACATAACGTTTTGCATTGTTGCCAAAAAGTTGGCTTTTGGTGTCATCTGACCAGAGCCCCTTCTTCCACATGTTTGGTGTCTCCCAGGTGGCTTGTGGCAAACTTTAAACAACACTTTTTATGGATATCTTTAAGAAATGGCTTACTTCTTGCCACTCTTCCATAATGGGCAGATTTGTGCAGTATACGACTGATTGTTGTCCTATGGACAGAGTCTCCCACCTCAGCTGTAGATCTCTGCAGATCATCCAGAGTGATCAGGGGCCTCTTGGCTGCATCTCTGATCAGTCTTCTCCTTGTATGAGCTGAAAGTTTAGAGGGACGGCCAGGTCTTCGTAGGTTTGCAGTGGTCTGATGCTCCTTCCATTTCAATATTATCGCTTGGACAGTGCTCCTTGGGATGTTTAAAGCTTGGGAAATCTTTTTGTATCCAAATCCAGCTTTAAACTTCTCCAAAGCAGTATCTTGGACCTGCCTGGTGTGTTCCTTGTTCATCGTTTCATTTTCAATGCCCTTGCTGATGGAAGGAGGTTTTCACTCAAAATCTCATGATACATGGCCCCATTCATTCTTTCATTTACATGGATCCTATAATGTAAGTAGAAAAAACACTGCAGCAGCATTTCCACCCAATTAGAATCCAGAGAGTCGTAAGAAGAAGGTTCCAAAAGCTCCTTTATTGAAAGCTTGCAATAAAACCATAAAAATGCTGTATACAACGACAGGCAGGAAATAAAGGAGCTTTTGGAACCTACGTCTTACGACTCTCTGGATTCTAATTGGGTGGAAGCGCCGCTGCAGTGTTTTCTCTACTTACATTATATGCATCCACTAGGGACCTCTGCCAAGGTTCTGTCTTCACCACTGCTGGCCTGCATACCCCCCCCCCCAACTTTCTCAGGGTCACTACTATCTCCTCGGAGAGGAACCCTACACGGACGTACCGCACGGTGATACCTGGCGCTGCCAGCTTCACCTTTTGCTCTTCTCTAATACCTCTTTACACATCAGTCATCCTGGTCCCTTAGCAGAAAAACATCCCCAAAGCATGATGTTTCCACCCCCATGCTTCACAGTAGGTATGTTATTCTTTGGATGCAACTCAGCATTATTTCTCCTCCAAACACGACAAGTTGAGTTTTTGCCAAAAATATCTACTTTGGTTTCATCTGACATTCTCCCAATCCTCTTCTGGATCATCCAAATGCTCTCTAGCAAACTTCAGACAGGCCTGGACATGTACTGGCTTAAGCAGGGGGACACGTCTGGCACTGCATGATTTGAGTCCCTGACAGTGTAGTGTGTTACTGATGGTAGCCTTTGTTACTTTGGTCCCAGCTCTCTGCAGGTTATTTACTAGGCCCCCCTGTATGGTTCTGGGATTTTTGCTCACTGTTCTTGTGATTAATTTGACACCACGGGGTGAGATCTTGCGTGGAGCCCCAGATCGAGGGAGATTATCAGTGGTCTTGTATGTCTTCCATTTTCTAATAATTGCTACCACAGTGGATTTCTTCACACTAAGCTGCTTGCCGATTGCAGATTCAGTCTTCCCAGCCTGGGGCAGGTCTACGATTTTATTTCTGGTGTCCTTCGACAGCTCTTTGGTCTTGGCCATAGTGGAGTTTGGAGTGTGACTGTTTGAGGTTGTGGACAGGTGTCTTTTATACAGATAACAAGTTCAAACAGGAGCCATTAATACAGGTAACAAGTGGAGGACAGAGGAAACTCTTAAAGAAGAAGTTACAGGTCTGTGAGAGACAGAAATCTTGCTTGTTTGTAGGTGACCAAATACTTATTTTCCACCATAATTTGCAAATAAATTCTTTATAAATCAGATAATGTGACTTTATGGATTTTTTTCTCTCATTCTGTCTCTCATAGTTGAGGTTATAACCTATGATGAAAATTACAGCCTCTCATCTTTATAAGTGGGAGAACTTGTACAATTGGTGTCTGACTAAATACTTTTTTGCCCCACTGTATATACAAGAATATTACTACTATAATACTGCCCCCTGTAGAGAAGTATGTGGATCTGTATCTATACATTGTCATTCAGATACTATGACCTGACGATTCCGTTTTCTTCCTTTGTAGCCAGAATGTTCCCGGCTCAGATTCCCTCCTCTGTCCTGTATTGGGATGAGACCTCACTGAACACGTCTGAATATACAAATAACGAAGATGAGTCCGCGCAGTATCTCCAGGGTGTCCACAGGGCGGCGCTCTTGGTAAGAGTCACAGACTGTAAACATGGACATAGTGTGGAGTTGGGGCATGGTCTTCATTCACTCTTCCATCTTTGGTTTCTAATATATCGGACATGTTTCTTTAACCCGATAACGACCATGGACGAGTATAGACGTCCAGGTTGGCGGGCGTTCCCGCACCTGGACGTCTATACTCGTCCATTCTTCTCGTGGGTGCTGCCCAGTGCACCCACGAGATCGCAGCAGGGACTCGGCTGTATCACACAGCCGGGACCCTGCTGCACTGCCAGGACCGAAGTAAACTTCGGTCCCGGCAGTTTTAACCCTTACAGCCGCGGTCAGAAGTGACCGCGGGCTGTAAGCGTTATGACAGAGGGAGGGAGCTCCCTCTGTCACTCCTGCAGCACCCCGCATCGCGATCGCGGGGTGCTGCGTGTAATACGCGGCTGGCCGGGACCTGCCACACTGCCGGGAGTGAAGTTCACTTCACTCCCGGCAGTTTAACCCTTACAGCCGCGGTCAGAAGTGACCGCGCGCTGTAAGGAGTTCTGACAGAGGGAGGGGGCTCCCTCTGTCTCCTCTGCAGCACCCCGCATCGCGATCGCGGGGTGCTGCTGCATACCTGGGCTGCCGGGGGTCCTACAAAGACCCCCAGGTCTGCCCTGGGTATTGCCTGCCAGTGAAATATGCTGCCTGCTAGTGAAAACTGGCAGGCAGCATATAATTGCAATGCTTTGGAATACTAAGTATTCCAAAGGATTAAAAAGTGTAAAAATAAATAAATAAATAAAATAAAAGTGTAAAAATGTAATAAAAGTGTAAAAAAATATATATTAAATATACATTTATTAAATGAATCTAATTAAAAAAAAAAGCATAATGTGTAGGATCGCATTGGCGGACATCCGCAGCATGTAATATGCTGCGGATGTCCGCCACGTGATCCTACACATTATGCAGCAGTCACGGTAATGAGCTCGCTGCTGCGGCTGGGTAGCTTTGTGCGTCCACTCATAGCGGCGGATTTTCCGCCAGCAGTCATGAGCGGACACACTGAGCTACCCAGCCGCAGCAGTGATGGATATATTCGCCATGAGCGGGTGCTTATTCCCACAACATGGCGGATATATCCATCAGGAGCCTTAACTGGCACAGACAGACGCGTTATACTGCCAGCCGACCAGCCAATAACTTGTAGGGGTGCGGTATATAAATGGGGTCACTTGTGGGGGTGGGGGTACTGTTCTGCCCTGAAAGCCAAATGGCGCTCCTCTCCTTCTGAGTCCCACCAAATTTACTTTTCAAATTTTCAAAATTTCAAGTTAAATTGTTAGGGTTCTAACTAATTTAAAATGTTAATTAAAAACTAAAAAATGATGTCAAAATAAAGTAGACATCTGAAAGTATAAGTTTCATGAACTATTTGGTCAGTAAGTATAAATATATGCAACCAATTAGTGTTAAAATAGCAAAAAATCTTAATTTTTTGTAAAAATTTCATGATTTTTTGCATTGTAAAAAAAAAACTACAAATGATATCGGCTTACTTTTACTATGTACATGAAGGACAACTTGTGACAAAAAAACAATGTCAGAATTATCGTGATTGGCAAAACGTTACCAGAGTTATTCTCTAATAAAGACAGACATCCCCGATTTGAAAAAACAGGCCTGGTCTTTCAGGGGCGTACAGGTTTATTTGCATTGGTCCTTAAGGGGTTAAATGCGATCAAAAAAAGTCCCATCTAAATAAAAATGATAAAGATAACAACTACAGATCATGGTGCTAAAAGAAATGAGCCTCATACGTCCCTGTATACAAAAAAATAAGAGTTAGGCTGCATTCACACCTCGTTTTTTACATACGGGTGCCGGATCCGGCTGGGGGAGGGGAAAACCGGGCACTCCCTTACCCCTGCCGGATCAGCCCGTGACTCCATTTACTTTAATGAGATGACCGGAGTCAAGCGGTGACTCTGGTCGGCTCAGTTTTGACCCGTATGCGGTTTCCTGACCGGACCTAAAACCATAGTATACTACGGTTTTAGGTCCGGTCCAAAACCGCATACGGGTCAAAACTGAGCCGACCAGAGTCACCGCTTGAC
>NC_079193.1:10065749-10123249 GCF_029499605.1 Hyla sarda
AGGGCCCTCATACCCCAGGGGGCCCCCTGCGGGCTGCTCAGTGACCCCCCCTCCGATACATTTTCCCCTCACATTCAGGACATCCTTGTGTCCCGAAAGATCTTTTCGAGACACAAGAATGTCCAGGTTACCTGTCACCGGGAGGTAGCGAACGCAGGGACCTCACTGACGTCCTGTGCTTGCACCCATAGGAGCAGAGAGGAGCAGCGAGGACGTGCACATGGTAATTTACCAGCGGCACGTCATCTTCAGTGCTCCAACCACTGCTCCTCCGGAGCACTGAAGTGCGGCAGTACACAGACATACAGCCTCCAGCCATACACTATATGGCTGAAGGCTGTATGTCTGTGGGGGAACTATACTGGCAACCTAATGTGGGGGAACTATACTGCCAAATTAATGTGGGGGAACTACAACCTAATGTGGGGAAACTATACTGCCAACCTAATATGGGTCAACTACAACCTAATGTGGGGGAACTATACTGCCAACTAAATGTGGGGGAACTACAACCTAATGTGGGGGAACTATACTGCCAACCTAATGTGGGGGAACATACTGCCTACCTAATGTGGGGGAACTATACTGCTCACCTAATGTGGGGGAACTACAACCTAATGTGGGGGAACTATACTGCTAACCTAATGTGGGGGAACTATACTGCCATCCTAATGTGGGGGAACTACAACCTAATGTGGGGGAACTATACTGCCTACCTAATGTGAGGGGAACTACAACCTAATGTGGGGTAACTATACTGCCAACCTAATGTGGGGGAACTATACTGCCAACCTAATGTGGGGGAACTATACTGCCAACCTAATGTGGGGGAACTATACTGCCAACCTAATGTGGGGGAACTACAACTTAATGTGTGGGAACTATACTGGCAACTAAATGTGGGGGAACTACAACCTAATGTGGGGGAACTATACTGCCAACTAAATGTGGGGGAACTACAACCTAATGTGGGGGAACTATACTGCCAGCCTAATGGGGGGGGGGGGGAACACTAAAACCTAATGTGGGGGAACATAGCAGAAAGGTAGGATAGGACGGCTCACCTCAGCAATGCTTCCCACTCCTGCCCACGGACTAACCGGCAGTGCCTCCGTTCCAAGTAGCAACAGAAACCAAAGAGATATCCAGTGCGGTGGAGTGCAAACAGGAAACTTTATTGAAGGTACATGGACAGCACAGGTAAAACCAACGTGTTTCGGGTCAAGCAGGACCCTTAGTCATGGCATAGCATATTCACAAACAAGACATGTTTAAATAGGAGCATAAGTGGTCACGTGCAAGTGACATCACTCAGATAATGTGGGGGAACATACTGCCAACCTAATGTGGGGGAACTGCAACCAAATGTGGGGGAATTATACTGCCTACCTAATGTGGGGCAACTACAACCTAATCTGGGGGAATTATACTGCCAACCTAATGTGGGGGGAACTACAACCTAATGTGGGGGAACATACTGCCAACATAATGTGGGGGAACTATACAAAAATATAAAATTGTACTATTGTGATCCCTATAACTCTTTTATTTTCCTGTACGACGGCCTTTTTTTGCGCTGTGATTTGTAGTTTTTATCAATACCATTTTTGTAGTGTGAAAATCTGGTTAGTGCACTATTATGACTTTTGGGGCCCCACTTTTGATTTTGCCCAGGGCCACGCTAAGCCTAAAACCGGCCCTGATCTCACCCCATTGTGTCAAAATGATCAAAATGAGCTGGGACCAAAGTAGCAAAGGCTACCATCAGTAACACACTCCGCCACCAGGAACTCAAGTCATGCAGTGCGAGATGTGTCCTCCTGCTTAAGACAGTACATGTCCGGGCATGTCTGAAGTTTGCTAGAGAGCATTTGAATGATCCAGAAAAGGATTGGGAGAATGTCATATGGTCAGATGAAACCAAAGTAGAACAACTCGTCGTGTTTGGAGGAGAAAGAATGCAGAGTTGCATCCAAAGAACACCATACCTACTGTGAAGCATGGGGGTGGAAACATCATGCTTTGGGGCTGTTTTTTTGCTAAGGGAGCAGGACGACTCATCCGTGTAAAGGAAAGAATTAATTGAGCCATGTATCGTGAGATTTTGAGTGAAAATCTCCTTCCATCAGCAAGGGCATTGAAGATGAAACGTGGCTGGGTCTTTCAGCATGACAATGATCCAAAACGAAACATTTCAAGGTCCTGGAGTAGCCTAGCCAGTCTCCAGATCTCAACCCCATATAAAACCTTTGGAGGGAGTTCAAAGTCTGTGTTGCCCAGCGACAGCCCCAAAACATCACTGCTCTAGAGGAGATCTGCATGGAGGAATGGGCCAAAATACCAGCAATAGTGTGTGAAAACCTTGTGAAGACTTACAGAAAACGTTTGACCTCTGTCATTGCCAATAGGGATGAGTGAATTGAATCTGACAAATTCGTTACGAATTTCAGAAAAAATTTGCTTTGCAACGAATCTGAATATTGCCGCAATTCGATCTCACTAATCGCTTCATTAAACTCCATTTAGTGTGGTCCAGCCTCCAGGGCATCTAAGATGGCTGCTCCACATGTTAGGACATGGGGCAAGGAACTCTGGGAAGACGGCAAGCCGGGTAGGCGGGATGACCCTGAATCACATGCAGCATGCAGCCTATCAGCAGCCAGTCACCCCTGTGATGTCACAGCCCTATATAATCAGCAGCCATATTGCGGCCAGTCACTTCAGCCTTTTATTGCAGAGACATAGATAGGGACAGACAGGGTTGTGTGTTGCACAGAAACGCATTTTTCCAACAGAGATTCACCTCCCATTCACATCAGCGTTCTGTTGCACAGAGAGAGGGAAAGAGGGCAGTGTGTGTCGCACAGAAAATCATTTTTACAGCAGGGATTCACCTTAAGCCCAAATCGAGCCTAGAAGCACTGATAGGGAAGGGAGTGAGATTGAGAGAGAGAGTGCAATTTTGTGTGTAGTACACAGCGACTGTGTGCTGCAGCACTGGTGTGTACAACAACTGAAAAGCTAATAATAGAAGCCAGCCAGTTAGGGTGAGCAGAGCACTAAAAGCCATAATCACCTGCTATTAGTGCCTAATACAGGTTGTGTACCAAAGCGTATTGTCCTATTAAGTGTAACCTATGCGTACATAGTTAGTGCTCGATTTTGTTCTTGTTAAAGTCTTAAAGGGGTACTCCGGTGCTTAGACATCTTATCCCCTATCCAAAGGATATTGGGGACCCCCGTGATCTTGCACTCGGCACCCCGTTTGTAATCAGTCCCCGGAGCGTGTGGTCGCCGGTAATCAGTCCCGGAGCGAACACGGGGACTGATTGCAAACTGGGTGCCGCGTGCAAGATCACGGGGGTCCCCAGCCCCGGGACTCCCGCGATCAGGCTTCTTATCCCCTATCCTTTGGATAGGGCATAAGATGTCTAAGCACCGGAGAACCCCTTTAAGGGCCTAGTTACTGTGAAAGGACAGCCAAAAGTACACACCTGCTGCTGTTCTAGACAAATACTCTTTTAAGCGTAGTGGAGCGTATAGTACTCCCCTCATATACGCACTAAGTATGTCAGGCAGAGAAGGGCCAGGACGTGCACAGGGGAGTTCCAGAGGCCTAAATACTTCAGGCAGAGTTGGCAGCAGACTTGGGGTGAGTGGCAGCGGGAGTTGCAGCGAGAGGCCTGAGCTCCCGTTATCAGCCATCGGTCGTGTCTCGACCAGCAACTCATCTGCCGTCATCTATTGGTTAACATGGTCATCCACTTCATCACAAGTGACATCTGACACCCCCAGACACAACCCTCAGTTTGCATGGCCGGAGAGCAGTCCCTGTCCTCCCATTGCCTCTGTCCTATGCTGTTCCCCAAGATTTTTTATTTATTTAACAAAAGGAAAGGTGTGCAAAAATCACCATGTGCCACCTACACCACCAAGTATTGATGTGATACAAAGACCTCTAAAAGGTGGAAGGGAACAACGTATGGTCCATTGTAACTGGTGGGGGTAAAAACTTCCCCTGTAAGGCCCTACTATCACCCTATTAATTCCCTTCTTGGTAATTGTTACTCACCCTAAAAAGGGAGGCCCCACACAGGAACCTCTCCCTATTTCCACCTACAAACCCTGGGAAATGGCCGTGTTTGTAGGTGGAAATAGGGAGAGGTTCCTGTGTGGGGCCACCCTTTTTAGGACGAGTAACACTTGCCAAGACGGGAATTAATAATGTGAGAGTAGGGCCTTACAGGGGAAGTTTTTATCCCCACTGGTTACAATGGACCATACGTTGTTCCCTTCCACCTTTTAGAGGTCTTTGATCACATTTTATTTTATTTCATTTATTTATATAGCGCCTACAGATTCCGCAGTGCTTCAATACTTGGTGGTGTAGGTGGCACATTGTGTTTTTTGCACACCTTTCCTTTTCTTAGATATAAAAAAAATTGGGGTCCATATATTTTATCCAAGAAAATAGTAAATAAGGGCCACTGTTGTCTCTTGGACATGGCTTCGCCGATGGATTGTTGGCGGAATGACTGACTTGAAGTAGGAGGAGCAGGGGCATCTGGAGCGACAGAAGATGGGTATGACACACAGCTCCCTTCGGCTGAGGTGGTGGAGCCTTGACTGGCTGAAACAGGGAGCGGCGTGACACTGGGTGATGTAGCAGGCTGGACCACTTCATCGGAGCCACGGTTCTCCCAGGCCGCTTTATGGTGACGCTGCATATGTTGACACAGGGCCGTGGTGCCAACATTGGAACCCTGGCCATGCTTCACTTTCTGCCGACACATCTTGCATGTGGCCATGTTCACCTCCTCTGGATGCTTGATGAAAAACTACCACACCGACGAGTAGCTGATTTTCCCACCTGCAGTTCGCACTAATTGACTGCTACTGGCGCCGTCTCCAGGAACCCCTGTTCCACTACCTCCCGGGAAGGTAGGCTGCCACAAAGCAGGTTGTCTCCCCCAGGTACGTTTGGCTCCAGAATTTCCACTTCTGCCACCATGTTGACTGCCAACCATGCTACCACCTTGCTGGCTCAGCTGCTGCTTCACGGGCAACCTGCAACCCTCTTCTCCTGATGATGATGAAGCCCCTTCTGCACCCGGCTCCCTAGTGCGATCGGCTTCATCATCAACAAGTGTGTGCACGTCACTGATGTCCTCCTTAGGTTCCTCAACAGTGTCTGCTTCAGGACACCGCCTCCCACATCACTATCCTCATCACTACTTGTCCGCCTAGCGGAGCAAGCGGCGCATGTCTCCTGCCCTTCTTGGCTGGGCAGTAGCTACTGACTGTCCTCTATTAGATCGTCCTCAGTGAATAGTGGAGAGACTGTGTTTTTCTTCTGCCTACCTGCCTCAGTTACTATTCTGATCCTGCCACCTGCCTGAAGCCACACATCTGATGCCAAGTTCTCCTTTTTTCACCCACCTTTGTCACCGGGTACTGGTTTTGCCACCCACCGCCCCACTATTTCACCGGGTCACTTTCAGGAATCCTGATGCTGCTGATCCCACCTCCAGGCTGTCTCATTCTGCCACCATATGTTCTTCTTATGCTGATGCCACCTCCAGGCTATCTCATTCTGCCACCATATGTTCTACTCATGCTGATGCCAGCTCCAGGCTGTCTCTTTCTGCCACCATGTGTTCTCCTCATGCTGATGCCACCTCCAGGCTATCTCATACTGCCACCATATGTTCTCCTCACACTGATGTCACCTCCAGGCTGTCTCATTCTGCCACCAAATGTTGTCCTCTTGCTGATGCCAGCTCCAGGCTGTCTCATTCTGCCACCATATGTTCTGCTCATGCTGATGCCAGTTCAAGGCTTTCTGACTCTGCCACCATATGTTCTCCTCATGCTGATGCCAGCTCCAGGCTGTCTCATTCTGCTACCTTATGGTCTACTCATGCTTCCGCCACTTCCAGGATATATCATTCAGCCACTATATGGTCTCCTCTTGCTGCCAACTCCAGGCTGTGTCATTCAGCCACTATATGGTCTCCTCATGCTGATTCCAGCTCCAGGCTGTCTCGTTCTGCCACTATATGTTCTCCTCATGCTGATGCCAGCTCCAGGCTGTCTCATTCTGCCATCATATGGTCTACTCATGCTTCCGCCACTTCCAGGCTGTGTCATTCAGCCACTATATGACAGGTGAGTATAACTTCCTATACTTTACATTGCACAAATCCCTCAACATACGGATGGATGGATTCGACAAACGATGGCTCGTTTGGAACGAATTACCATCGTATGTTGAGGGACCACTGTATAAGTAGGGTATCATTTTAACTGTAAAGACCTACAGAATAATGATAAGGTGTCATTTTTACCGAAATATGCACTGCGTAGAAACGGAAGCCCCCAAAAGTTACAAAATGGCGTTTTTTCTTCGATTTTGTCGCACAATGATTTTTTTTTCCGTTTCGCTGTGAATTTTTGGGTAAAATGACTTATGTCACTGCAAAGTAGAATTGGTGACGCAAAAAATAAGCCATAATATGGATTTTTAGGTGGAAAATTGAAAGGGTTATGATTTTTAAAAGGTAAGGAGGAAAAAACGAAAGTGCAAAAACGGAAAACCCCCTGGTCCTTAAGGGGTTAAGTGGGAGAACTTGCACAATTGGTGGCTGACTAAATACTTATTTGCCCCACTGTATATGTATCAGTGGGCATTCTATGTTTCTTCTATCATATCTAACAAATGTTTCTTTCCAGCATGTGGAAGCGGATTCCGTAGGACAGAGAACGGATGTGACAGGTCAGTTTTAGAATTTTTAGTGAATACCTTAATGTAATTCATAAATTTGTCCACCAGGGGTCAGCAGATTTAAAAAAAAAAAAAATCTTATTACCTACACAACCCCTGAATTTAGATTTCCATCTTACGTTTTTTACCTCCTCACTTTCTAAGGCCCATAACTTTTTTTTTATTTTTCCACTGACAAAGTTGTATTAGGGCTTTTTTTTTTATTTTTTTATGGGACAAGTTGTAATTTTTTTTATTGCCGCACTTTATTTTGTCATAGAATTTATTATGAAGCCAGAAAAAATTACATGTAGGGAAACATAAAAAAAAAAATTAAATAAATAAATGGAATTGCGCAATCTTTCATAATATGGTAAAACTAATGTGCAAACTTTTTTCTTTGGGTCAGTACAATTCCGATGACACCAAACTTGGATAATTTAAGTTTCGTTCTATGGTTAAAAAAATAAAAAGAAAACCTAAAAAAGAAAATATATATATATCTGTTTATTGCCGTGTTCTGACCCCTATAACTTCTTTATTTTGCCCCCTACCGATCTGTGTTAGGGTTTATTTTTTGCACCATGAGGTCTGACTTTTTCATCCCTTTTAATAAAAAAAAATTCAGAGATGTGATGTGACCATAAATCTGCAATTTTGGCGTTTGGATTTTTTTTTGGAGCTTACGACATTGTCCATGCAGAATTAGTTTAATAGTTTGGATAATTAGGCACACAGTGATACCAGGCATCAGGCATCTGCCGGTTATGACACGGACCCCACTCACAGACTCACCTCTCCCAACCCATGACGTACAGTTGGCTCACCGGTTGTGAAGATGTTATTAACCCCTGAATGATGGTTGTTGTTTCGTTACATATTGCACTTTATATTAGTGGTAATTGCGGTTATTGGCGGGATTAGCAGTTATTGTTAAAAAATCTAAATATTGTGAAAATTTAAAATTTTTCTAGCGTTAAAGGGGTACTTCGGTGGAAAACAATTTTTTTAAAATCAACTGGTGCCATGAAGTTAAACAGATTTGTAAATTACTTCTATATAAAAATCTTATCCCTTCCAGTACTTATCAGCTGCTGTATGCTCCACAGGAAATTGTGTAGTTCTTCCCAATCTGACCACGATGCTCTCTGCTGACACCTCTGTCCATGTCAGGAACTGTCCAGAGCAGGAGAGGTTTTCTATGGGGATTTGCTCATCTGGTCAGTTTCCAGCACAGACAGAGGTGTCAGCAGAGAGCACTGTGGTCAGACTGGAAAGAACTACACAACTTCCTGTGGAGCATACAGCAGCTGATAAGTACTGGAAGGGATACGATTTTTATATAGAAGTAATTTACAAATCTGTTTAAAGGGGTATTCCGGGCAAAAAAAAAATTTCTCCTATCCAAAGGATAGGGGATAAGATGCCTGATCATGGGGGGCCCACTGCTGGCACCCCCCCGCATTCTCTCTGCAGCGATTCTATGCGGGGACTGTGTCTCTAGTTTTGGAAACCTCCGGGTTTCCGGGACTGGGGATGTGACATCACGCCGCGCCCCCTCCATTCATGTCTATGGGAGGGGGCGTGGCGGCTGTACTGATATTTATGCTATACATGCTTCTTTTTGATCATTTTTATTCCACTCTTTTAAAGGCCGGGTGACCAGAATTAGCAATCCTTCTGCTTTTTTCTTCAGCGTTCACCATTTATATAACATTATAGTTTTATTGTACAAGTCATTATGGACGTGGCAATACCTATTATGTATAGGCTTTGTTTATTATGATAATATGGGGCTTTATTGGAAAAATTGCATTTATTTTTATATTTTTTATATCCTGTTGCGGGAAGAGGTTAAAGGGCTTGTCCAGGATCAGGAAAACAGAGTTGATCTCTTAAAAAACAGCGCCACACCTGTCATTAGGTTGTGTATGGTATTTCAGCTCAGTTCCATTGAAGTGACTGGGGCCAAGTTGTAATACCTCATATAGGGGTTGCGCTGTTTTTAAAAAAAAAGGAAAAAAAATTGCTCTATTTTTCTATTTCTGGATAATTTTAACCATTCCAATATTAGTGAGGTCTACAATAGATTTTATATAACATATGATGTAATATAATGCACCATATATTATAGTGTAATACAACATAATACAGTCCAACAAACCAAGATGTAACATATAAGACAGGTAAATATATTATTATATCATGCATCAAAGATGTTGACAAAAATAATAACCTTTAGGCTTGGAGGGGTTCTCTGATGTTAGGCTAAACAAGGGTGGTCCTGCAGGTGGGGCTCTCTGGGGGTCTGTATTAGTTTAGGGGTCTATTCTGGGGTCTGTATTAGTTTAGGGGTCTCGTCTGGGGTCTGTATTTATTCAGGGGTCTGGGGTCTGTATTAGTTTAGGGGTCTGGTCTGGGGTCTGTATTCGTTCAGGGGTCTGGTTTGGGATCTGTAGTAGTTTTCGGGGTCATATCTGGGGTCTGTATTAGTTTAGGGAGTCTGGTCTGGGATCTGTATTCATTCAGGGGTCTGGTCTGGGGTCTGTATTAGTTTAGGGGTCTGGTCTGGGGTCTGTATTAGTTTAGGGGTCTGGTCTGGGATCTGTATTAGTTTAGGGGTCTGGTCTGGGGTCTGTTATAGTTTAGGGATCTGGTCTGGGGTCTGTATTAGTTTAAGGGTCTGGTCTGGGATCTGTAGTAGTTTAGAGGTCATGTCTGGGGTCTGTATTAGTTTAGGGTTCTTGTCTGGGGTCTGTATTAGTTTAGGGTTCTTGTCTGGGGTCTGTATTTGTTCAGGCGTCTGGTTTGAGATCTGTAGTAGTTTAGGGGTCTGGTCTGGGGTCTGTATTAGTTTAGGAGTCTTGTCTGAGGTCTGTATTAGTTTAGATGTCTGGTCTGGGGTCTGTATTCGTTTAGGGGTCTGGTTTGGGATCTGTAGTAGTTTAGGGGTCTAGTCTGGAGTCTGTATTAGTTTAGGGGTCTGGTCTGGGGTCTGTATTAGTTTAGGGGTCTGGTCTGGGGTCTGTATTCGTTCAGGGGTCTGGTTTGGGATCTGTAGTAGTTTTCGGGGTCATATCTGGAGTCTGTATTAGTTTAGGGGGTCTGGTCTGGGATCTGTATTCATTCAGGGGTCTGGTTTGGGATGTGTAGTAGTTTAAGGGTCATATCTGGGGTCTGTATTAGTTTAGGGGTCTGGTCTGGGGTCTGTATTAGTTTAGGGGTCTGGTCTGGGGTCTGTATTCATTCAGGGGTCTGGTTTGGGATCTGTAGTAGTTTTCGGGGTCATATCTGGGGTCTGTATTAGTTTAGGGGGTCTGGTCTGGGATCTGTATTCATTCAGGGGTCTGGTTTTAGGATCTGTATTAGTTTAGGGTTCATGTCTGGGGTCTGTATTAGTTTACAGTGAACCCCTCTAAATTATGTCATTTAGAGTTTTACCCATAAACATTGGCACTCAGATAGTCCACCATAAATTATGTACATTAAACTGGAAATACAAAAGTTGGAATGAGATTTATTTTTGTCCTTTTTTTTCAGATGTCCAATAGGATTTGGTGGATTCGACTGCGAGGAATGTAAGTCATAATGGGACTTTCTCTTGTTCTTAGTGCTTTAATGGGCATGGCAAACCTGGCAGCTACCCAGGGCCCCTAAATTCAGAGTGGGGCCCCCTGAGATTGTGGAGCCAAGTAGATGTGAATTTGCTGTTGACACTTTAATTGCCTGAGACCACCATGGATTTTACAATTGACCTTTTACTATACTATAAGATTCTGAAATTACAAGAAGAATTACCCCAAAAAATGATGGACCTAATGCGTTTGCATCTCAGGGCCATTAGTGGGCAATAATAAACAGGACGTGAGTTTAATGTAATTGGGTTCTTGGTGTGTGAGCAGAATTGAAAAGAACAGCAGCAGCACAGCAAGGAAGGGGTTACACTAAGCACTAAACTACTGTCGCTGAGACATTAATGGAAGGGTGAAACCACACTGCAGCACTGTGTGAATATAGCAGTAGATACACTAGTATTTACAGCTGCGCTGAGCTTTATGCCTGGTGACATGAGAAAGAAGCCTTGATTTACCTTTTGGAGACAGAGTGGATCAGCAGACAAGCTGAGCTTGCAGGTACTCAGCCAGGCTTTCTCAGTCTCCTGCACATAGCACATATGCCCTGCCCTCACTTTTTGTATTTTGTCCTGATCTAGCTGTTAAGAGAGACAGATTCCCCCTGACAACATGCAGTGGACACGGTGGTACTACACTTCAATAAAAGAAAGACAGTTTTTCATAGAGCTGTGGGTGCATGAAACTGTTCTTATGTCTTTTTGATGGCCGTTGTTGGTTTATTGTGTCTTGTTCGTGGTGACCGCTATCCTGCTAACCAGACACTGAATTACTTTTGTTTTTTACATTATTATTATTACTGGGTGGTGCAATTTCCACTGGATAAGGCCTCTAGGTGGCACCATTTAGCACAATGAAAATCCTTTACATTTCTGGGTTTGCAGCAGAACTTATCCCATCGCCTTCCCAATGGTTTGTCTTCTACAGATTCAGGCAATCTAAGCATTGTTTCCACAATTTCCAGCAGATCCTGGGAGCTCTCTCCTTGTCTCCTGCACATAGCACATGCTAAGCCCTGCCCTCCACTTTCTGTATTCTGTCCTGTGAGACAGATTTCTTTTTACAGGGAGACACCTAGTGGGCATTTTAGAGCAATTTTTATGGGGTAAGGAGTCCTTTTTGGTAAAGGAAGTGAATCATAAATATTTTAGGAATCCCATGGGCTATCTGTCTGTAGATGTTGGGGGACATTGGGCTGTTTTGTGATGTTTGGGTCATCGTTTATGGTTCTGCTTTTTTCCCAGCATACCTATTGATAGTGATCGTGGAGTCCTGCGTGGGCTGCGTCCTCCTGGTGTCACTGATCACCCTGCTCGTCTTTTACTTCAGGTGAGTCCTGCCGTCTTCTACCTTGGTGTTTTCCAAACTGTGTGTCTCCAGCTGTTGCAAAACTACAACTCCCAGCATGCCCGGACAGCCAAAGGCTGTCCGGGCTTGCTGGGAGTTGTAGTTTTGCAACAGCTGGAGACCTACTGTTTGTAAAACACTGCTTTACCTGTACCAGGGGCAGGGGCAGGGTGCTCCTTTATAGAGTGATGAACTATTCACTAAGAACCTCATTCACTAAGGCTTTCCGAGAAAAAATGTTATATGTCACATGTGTCGTACACCAGAATTTACGATAAAAAAATCCCCCAAAAAAAACCTACTAACTTCACTTTACAAAAAATAAATAAAGGGCGTGGCTATCAGGGGAAAGGGGCGCGTCTCAAAAAAAAAAAAAAAAAGAATAAATATTTTTGGAAGCAAAAACTAAAAATTTTCCCACAAAAAAATTAAAAAATAAATATGGGGGATTTAAACTCTGGAAAAACCTGACAACTAAGAGCAGGTGTAAAAAAGAAAAAAAAAAACGTAGGAAAAAAAACGCCAAATGCAAGATACAATGGTAAATAGGGGAAAACTAGAAAGAAAACTACACTTCACTCTTAGTAAAGGAGGGCCCAATGTTTTTACATATTTAAAGGGGTACTCCGGTGGGGGAAAAAAATTCTAAGTTAAACAGATTTTTAAATTACTTTTATTTAAAAATCTTAATCCTTTCAGTACTTCAGCTCCACAGGAAGTTGAGTTGTTCTTTCCAGTCTGACCACAGTGCTCTCTGCTGACACCTCTGTCCGTGTCAGGAACTGTCCAGAGCAGCATAGGTTTGCTATGGGGATTTTCTCCTACTCTGGACAGTTCCTGACACGGACCGAGGTGGCAGCAGAGAGCACTGTGGTCAGATTGGAAAGAACCACACAACTTCCTGTGGAGAATACAGCAGCTGATAAGTACTGGAAGGGTTAAGATTTTGATATAAAAGTATTTTACAAATCTGTTTAACTTTCTCTAATTTATTTTCCACCGGAGAACCCCTTTAAATATGTAAGAACATTGGTTCTCAGTGCTTTCAAAATTGTCATAGCAAAAATAGAACTTAGGGATTTTTATTTAATTTTGGGGGCTGAGATATGTTATTTTAGGACGTGGTGTTCTTCCTGACCCCTCAATGTGATGAACGGCTCCTTTGTTCAGGGTTTTATCTCTGCACTTTGCTCGGTGAATTGATTTGTCCCTTCTCTCTCATATCACTGATTGGCACGGGCCCTAATTTACTTGCACAATGTCACCCGAGATATTTGGGAACGTGTGAACGACCGGCAGGGAAGGTGTCAGTTTGGGTTGAATAAACCGCTCACAGATTTCTGGCTGTCACATGTTTACACCGATCCCATTATTTACTCTTCCCCTTGGTCGGCTCTTCTCCTGGCTCTGACCACATAGTTCTGCACCAGCAGACCATAGGCCAGCCAAGTGATATATTGTGTGTATTAACCCCCTCCCCCCCAGTAGGAAGGTAGTACCCCCAGATTAACCCCCTGCCCCAGTAGGCAGGTAGTACGGTACTACCTGCCTACTGGGGGGAGGGGGTTAAACTACTAGTACCCCTAGATTAGACCCGCCACCCCCCCCCCCTGCCCCGTCTGGTACCCAGGGCGTACCTAGAGCATTTGGCACCATTTGGCTTTTAAGCCTCGTTCTCCAGTCACATCCAAGGTTCTGGCTTTTTCTCCCCCGGCATCGTACGGGTACATTGAGCAGGAGGATGCTGAGGAAAGAGAAGTCAGAATTTTACAGGTGACCGAAGTATAAGACAACATCAGACCTTATCCGGTCATGTGATGTAGGAATAACATATTCCTACACAGTGCAGTACAGAAGAACTCTGTTATAGTTGTCCTCTTGGGTAGTGATAAAAGCGTAGAACATTGTGTGTACCCACCAGGAGAAAGGAGCCTCAGAAGCCCACGTTCATAGACAGCATTATCCTGGGGGTCCCCACTGACCAGCCATCCGTCCGGCTCCCAAGGGCTCAGTTCTCATGGAGAAGAGAGTGGGAATGGAACGAACCGCAAGAAAAGGTCCTGGCAGATGTCCACCAACAGGTAGCTACTCCAGTAAGTAACACTAAAACAAAATGGAACAAAACTGACATATGAGCCCAGTGGTATCAAACTGCATCAAACCTAAAATGTTCAGTCTTGCCAATGGCAGCCAATCCCAGCTCAGCATTTATATATTAACAAGCTCTGGTAAAATGAAAACTGTGATTGGAGGGGTGGAGCATGTTAACAAAGGCAATATCTCATTTGTGTTCTTTAAATGTGTCAGGTCCTTGTCTATAAACCGATGGGGAATCTCCCAAGGGGGAAGCTCACTGCATATGGATTTATACAGTCACCACTAGGGGCGCTCACTGCATATGGATTTATACAGTCACCACTAGGGGAGCTCACTACATATGGATTTGTACAGTCACCACTAGGGGCGCTCACTGCATATGGATTTATACAGTCACCACTAGGGGCGCTCACTGCATATGGATTTATACAGTCACCACTAGGGGAGCTCACTACATATGGATTTATACAGTCACCACTAGGGGCGCTCACTGCATATGGATTTATACAGTCACCACTAGGGGCGCTCACTGCATATGGATTTATACAGTCACCACTAGGGGCGCTCACTGCATATGGATTTATACAGTCACCACTAGGGGAGCTCACTGCATATGGATTTATACAGTCACCACTAGGGGAGCTCACTACATATGGATTTATACAGTCACCACTAGGGGAGCTCACTGCATATGGATTTATACAGTCACCACTAGGGGAGCTCACTACATATGGATTTATACAGTCACCACTAGGGGCGCTCACTGCATATGGATTTATACAGTCACCACTAGGGGAGCTCACTGCATATGGATTTATACAGTCACCACTAGGGGCGCTCACTGCATATGGATTTATACAGTCACCACTAGGGGAGCTCACTACATATGGATTTATACAGTCACCACTAGGGGGCGCTCACTGCATATGGATTTATACAGTCACCACTAGGGGCGCTCACTGCATATGGATTTATACAGTCACCACTAGGGGCGCTCACTGCATATGGATTTATACAGTCACCACTAGGGGAGCTCACTACATATGGATTTATACAGTCACCACTAGGGGCGCTCACTGCATATGGATTTATACAGTCACCACTAGGGGCGCTCACTGCATATGGATTTATACAGTCACCACTAGGGGCGCTCACTGCATATGGATTTATACAGTCACCACTAGGGGCGCTCACTGCATATGGATTTATACAGTCACCACTAGGGGAGCTCACTACATATGGATTTATACAGTCACCACTAGGGGCGCTCACTGCATATGGATTTATACAGTCACCACTAGGGGAGCTCACTGCATATGGATTTATACAGTCACCACTAGGGGCGCTCACTGCATATGGATTTATACAGTCACCACTAGGGGAGCTCACTACATATGGATTTATACAGTCACCACTAGGGGAGCTCACTGCATATGGATTTATACAGTCACCACTAGGGGCGCTCACTGTATATGGATTTATACAGTCACCACTAGGGGAGCTCACTGCATATGGATTTATACAGTCACCACTAGGGGAGCTCACTACATATGGATTTATACAGTCACCACTAGGGGCGCTCACTGCATATGGATTCATACAGTCACCACTAGGGGCGCTCACTGCATATGGATTCATACAGTCACCACTAGGGGCGCTCACTACATATAGATTTATACAGTCACCACTAGGGGAGCTCACTGCATATGGATTTATACAGTCACTGCTAGGGGCGCTCACTGCATATGGATTTATACAGTCACCACTAGGGGCGCTCACTGCATATGGATTTATACAGTTACCGCTAGGGGAGCTCACTACATATGGATTTATACAGTCACCACTAGGGGCGCTCACTACATATGGATTTATACAGTCACCGCTAGGGGGCGCTCACTGCATATGGATTTATACAGTCACCACTAGGGGAGCTCACTGCATATGGATTTATACAGTCACCACTAGGGGCGCTCACTGCATATGGATTTATACAGTCACTGCTAGGGGCGCTCACTACATATGGATTTATACAGTCACCACTAGGGGCGCTCACTGCATATGGATTTATACAGTCACCACTAGGGGCGCTCACTGCATATGGATTTATACAGCACCAATAGGGGAGCTCACTGCATATGGATTTATACAGTCACCACTAGGGGAGCTCACTGCATATGGATTTATACAGTCACCACTAGGGGCGCTCACTGCATATAGATTTATACAGTCACCACTAGGGGAGCTCACTGCATATGGATTTATACAGTCACTGCTAGGGGCGCTCACTACATATGGATTTCTACAGTCACCACTAGGGGCGCTCACTGCATATGGATTTATACAGTCACCGCTAGGGGAGCTCACTACATATGGATTTATACAGTCACCACTAGGGGAGCTCACTACATATGGATTTATACAGTCACCGCTAGGGGCGCTCACTGCGTATGGATTTAAACAGTCACCACTAGGGGAGCTCACTACATATGGATTTATACAGTCACCACTAGGGGCGCTCACTGCATATGGATTTATACAGTCACCACTAGGGGAGCTCACTGCATATGGATTTATACAGTCACCACTAGGGGAGCTCACTGCATATGGATTTATACAGTCACCACTAGGGGCGCTCACTGCATATGGATTCATACAGCACCAATAGGGGAAGCTCACTGCATATGGATTTATACAGTCACCACTAGGGGCGCTCACTGCATATGGATTTATACAGTCACCACTAGGGGAGCTCACTGCATATGGATTTATACAGTCACCACTAGGGGCGCTCACTGCATATGGATTTATACAGTCACCACTAGGGGCGCTCACTGCATATGGATTTATACAGTCATCGCTAGGGGCGCTCACTGCATATGGATTCATACAGCACCAATAGGGGAAGCTCACAATGAATTTATACATTTCCTATTGAACTCAATAATATGTATGTATTCAGAGAGCTCCCCCTATTGGCCACTGAATCTTCCAATGATAATTGCACTTTGTGTATTTCGCTTTTGATTTGAATGTCCCCTCCCTTATATACCTCTTACATAAATAACCTTTTATCATTTCATTGGGCAGGATGGACCAGCCATTCATATGAAAACTTTTGGAGATCCAGCAAGGTTTTCCTCTCCAAACACCTACCATGGCCGCCATAACTTATCTTTTATCAGTGATTAACAGAAGGAGCTGTAGGTGTTGTTGTCCACAAAGGGCCGCAGACAAAACTCCTATCAATCCCGCAGGAAAGTTCATCCATTCTGACCCTATTAATGTTTCACCGGGCGCAAAACACACTGTTATCTAGATTAGGGGCTGTAAACAGGAATGAGCTCCGATTACAACAGCTTGTGGACCAAAGAGCTCGCAATCTACAGGATTTCAACCCCTACACCCCAAATAAATAGACGTGCACTTGCAACTTTGGGGCCGTCCACCCATCATAGCGTTGCCACCTGCCAGAATTTTGGCCACCCTGACGGTATTTATCCAAATGATACTGCAACTTGTGGATTGTTGCACCATAACCTATACCAGTGTTTCCCAAACAGAGTGCCTCCAGCTGTTGCAAAACTACAACTCCCAGCATGTTGGACCATATAGTAGTATATAGTATAGGTCAGTGTTTCCCAACCAGGGGTGCCTCCAGCTGTTGCGAAACTACAACTCCCAGCATGTTGGACCATATAGTAGTATATAGTATAGGTCAGTGTTTACCAACCAGGGGTGCCTCCAGCTGTTACAAAACTACAACTCCCAGCATGTTGGACTATATCGTACTGTAGTATATGTGGAGATCCTTGTAGCAAAAAAAAAAAACACTTAACTGGCGCTTGCTGGGTCAGGAGTAAATGATGGCAGGTAACTCCAGGTAAGATGAACAAAATTCCTTTATTGTGGGTTGACAACGCGTTTCGAGGGGGTCTGCACCCCTCTTCCTCAGGTCAGGGATCCTGAGGAAGAGGGGTGCAGACCCCCTTGAAATGCGTTGTCAACCCACAATAAAGGAATTTTGTTCATCTTACCTGGAGTTACCTGCCATCATTTACTCCTTTGCAACAGCTGGAGGCACCCTGGTTGGGAAACATTGACCTAAACTATATACTAGTATATAGTCCAACATGCTGGGAGTTGTAGTTTTCATTTGGGGCAGCTGCTGACCCACAGGCAGTATCAGGGCATGCTGGGAGTTGTAGTTAGTAATTAACTGCAACTCCCATGATCAAAAACTCACATGAAAACAAAAATGGTCCTGTTAAAAACTACAGATCGGGGCGCAAAAAATTACCCTCATACAGGCCGTATAAGGAAAAATAAAAGAGTTATAGGGGTCAGAATAGGACAAGATTATCCCCCGCATATGTGTATCCTGTGATGTCACGCATATATAATTAATTATGCAAATTAGCATGGCCGGTATTTTCTTGCAATAAAGGTGGTGGCCCTATCTCCACCATGAAGTGGTGGCCATACAATAAGGTAGTGTTTCCCAACCAGGGTGCCTCCAGCTGTTACAAAACTACAACTCCCAGCATGCCCGGACAGCTGTTCGGGCATGCTGGGAGTTGTAGTTTTGCACCAGCTGGAGGCACCCTGGTTGGGAAGCACTGCAATAAGGAATCATTATCCTCCACAGCAATATCAGCACAAGAAGTGGTCACCCACAGCTCCATGGATGAGATTCTATGACCAAGCCGCCATAAACAGCCTAGGACCAGTATGCACAATGCCAGGTGGCAGCATGAGAGATGTAAAGCCACCATATTTTACCATCTGTCTATGGCATGCATGAACTGGTTCTGCCAGACGAAGACTTACAGGGTCACCGAAGAGTCTGGTGAAGGAGGGATCATGGCTGGGGATGTTCTTCATGGTTTAGGCCCTTTAGTTACTGAGAAGAACAATCCTAAAATGGGGGCGTCCAGGATTAAAAAAAACAGCAAACAAACATGGCAGCCTTCAGTCATGAATATTACCACACACCACAATTAAAGGGGTACTCCGGAGGAAAACAATAAATATAAAAATCAACTGGTGCCAGATTTGTAAATTATTTCTATTAAAAAATCTTAATCCTTCCAGTACTTATCAGCTGCTGTATGCTCCACAGCAAGTTGTGTAGTTCTTTCCAGTCTGAGCACAGTGCTTTCTGCTGACACCTCTGTCCGTGTCAGGAACTGTCCAGAGCAGGAGAGGTTCGCTATAGGGATTTGGATAGGGGATAAGATGTCTTTGGCCGGAATACCCCTTTAAAGGGGTACACCAGCGAGAAACATCTTCTCCCTTATCCAAAGGATAGGGGATAAGATGTCTGATCGCGGGGGTCTCGCCGCATGGGACCCCCACAATCTCCAGCGCAGCACCCGGTTATCCATGCACTGAGCAAACTCTGCTCCGTGCCGGATGACTGGTGACTACAGCCGTCACGCCCCTTCCCATAGGCCTAAATGGAGGGGGCGTGGCGTGATATTATGAGCACGGAAGCTCCAAGCTTCCATGTTCCGGACGCCGCTGCTGGCCCAGAGATCGTGGGGGACCCCCGCGATCAGACATCTTATCCTCTATCCTTTGGATAGGGGATAAGATGTTTTTCACTGGAATACCCCTTTAATTCTTCTACCAGAGATAAGCAGTTAAGCCACATGATTGAGGCCACATAATTGTAGTTTCCCAACAGCTAAAAAGACTTAGACTGAAAACCCCAAGAAGACTCCATCAAATTCCAAAATGTTGAATTCTTGAACACATACAGTATAAGTACAGAAAGTTATTTTACAACCTTTCTTTGGTCTTTTCTGCTTTTATTTTGCTTCTGATGCAAACCGTTCCTCTGCTGCTCTGATTAGCCCTCCTTCCTCTCTGGTGGGCATCCTGTAAAGGACTTCCTGTTCCTGTGTACACTCTAGTCGGAAATTAAGTCAACTCTATGCACCTCCCACCAAACCTTGTTGACTATAACCCCTTCCACAGGAGATAGAGTTGGATGAATCCCTGGCTAGACTGTACACATGGATAGGAATTACAGGATGTGAACCAGACAGGCAGTTGGGCTAATGAAGACAACAGAGCAGACAGTTTACATGAACATATATCAATAAATACAGTTAATTTATTACCTTTCTGTGGTACTTTATGCTTTTTATCTGCTTTTAAGCAAATGTCTGTTCTGTTGTCTTCATTAGCCCAACTTCCTGTCTGGTGTACATCCTGTATTGGACTTCCTGTTCCTGTGTACACTTTAGCCGGGAAATCCTCCCTCCCAACACACCTTCTTGGCTATAACCCCTTTCACATAGTGTAATGGAGATAGAGTTGGTTGAATCCCTGGCTGGGGTGTACACTAGAACAGGAAGTCAGGTACAGGATGTCCACCAGATAGGAAGTTGAGCTGATGAAGACAATATAAATTGGTAAATGAAGTTATTTTACTGCCTTTCTGTGTTGTTTCATGCTTTTCTTTTGCTTCTTTATGCAAACTGTCTGTGTTGTCTTGATCAGCTCAACTTCCTGTCTAGTGTACATCCTGTAGCAGACTTCCTGTTCCTGTGTACTCTTTAGCTGGGAATTTCTCCCTCCCCTTGCTAGAGTGTACAGAGGAACAGGAAGTCTGTCAGAGGATGTTCACTAGACAGGAAGTTGGGCTAACAAAGTTGGTGGAATAGTTTGTATCAGAAGCAGAAGGAAAGCGTGAAATTAAAATAACTTTATTGAAAACTATCTGTTCATTTATTAACTATAGACAAAGGGAGACGGCGCTCCTAGTGTGATACCGTAAATAAATAAGATACAATTTAAGCAATATTGCTCACCGATGTCGGTTGTACTGCGACCAAGTACAACAATGGTGCAGGCATAAACCCTATGTGGGCGAAACTCGGCTGCCGCTCCTGGCAACACGACGTGAAGCAAAAACAGATCCCTCCAGGACAGCACAGGATAGAGCTGGCGCACAAGACTTCAAGGTAAAAGCAGATTTATTTTACCCGGCATGCAACGCGTTTCGCTGGATAACCAGCTTCATCAGGCATGCCTGATGAAGCTGGTTATCCAGCGAAACGCGTTGCATGCCGGGTAAAATAAATCTGCTTTTACCTTGAAGTCTTGTGCGCCAGCTCTATCCTGTGCTGTCCTGGAGGGATCTGTTCATTTATTAGACAATTGTAAATAGGTTTTATCATCAGACAACCCCTTTGACTTTGGATGTGACTGGAGAAGAAGCTCTGATGTACAGAGGAAAGAGTTAATGTTGACAATGACCTCATTGGTGATCACTGAGCTAAGTGTGACATCATCTATCCAAAAAATGTGCTAAATGACAAATCCAGCTCTGCTATATCTATTAGATTGGATCCAGAGAAACGATTTGCAAAGTTGATAAATATTTTGTGTTAAATAAATTCAATGATCAAAGTAGACGCAGATCCCGACTCAAAATAGATTTACTCCTCTTTTATGGCTTTGGGAATCGAGATAGTTGATGTGATAAACCAAACTCCACTTGTGGAGCTGCCATGAAATGAGGCAGTGCGGGGACGAAGGCTTATAATGACACGTAATGAATAACCCGGGCGGTATAAAGCCAGACAGTGAGTGTGAAAACGGACAGTCACCTCCTGCGCCATCTGACGACTCTCATCCAACACCTGGGTAAGATTTGGGAATCAATTGTTAATGCAAATACTGATCCTGATTTACTGATCATGTTATATACTCCAGTCACATCCAGAGCTGCAGAGTGAACAGAAATCCTCATGTGGAATTGAAGCTGGAGTATAAGATAATATGTAGGAATGTAATGTATGTACACAGTGACTCCACCAGCAGAATAGCGAGTACAGCTCTGGAGTATAATACAGGATATAACTCAGGATCAGTACAGGATAAGTAATGTAATGTATGTACACAGTGACCTCACCAGCAGAATAGTGAGTACAGCTCTGGAGTATAATACAGGATATAACTCAGGATCAGTACAGGATAAGTAATGTAATGTTTGTACACAGTGACCTCACCAGCAGAATAGTGAGTACAGCTCTGGAGTATAATACAGGATATAACTCCGGATCAGTACAGGATAAGTAATGTAATGTATGTACACAGTGACCTCACCAGCAGAATAGTGAGTACAGCTCTGGAGTATAATACAGGATATAACTCAGGATCAGTAATGTAATGTATGTACACAGTGACCTCACCAGCAGAATAGTGAGTACAGCTCTGGAGTATAATACAGGATATAACTCAGGATCAGTACAGGATAAGTAATGTAATGTTTGTACACAGTGACCTCACCAGCAGAATAGTGAGTACAGCTCTGGAGTATAATACAGGATATAACTCCGGATCAGTACAGGATAAGTAATGTAATGTATGTACACAGTGACCTCACCAGCAGAATAGTGAGTATAGCTCTGGAGTATAATACAGGATATAACTCAGGATCAGTAATGTAATGTATGTACACAGTGACCTCACCAGCAGAATAGTGAGTACAGCTCTGGGGTATAATACAGGATATAACTCAGGATCAGTAGAGGATAAGTAATGTAATATATGTACATAGTGACCTCACCAGCAGAATAGTGAGTACAGCTCTGGAGTATAATACAGGATATAACTCAGGATCAGTACAGGATAAGTAATGTAATGTATGTACACAGTGACCTCACCAGCAGAATAGTGAGTACAGCTCTGGAGTATAATACAGGATATAACTCAGGATCAGTACAGGATAAGTAATGTAATGTATGTACACAGTGACCTCACCAGCAGAATAGTGAGTACAGCTCTGGAGTATAATACAGGATATAACTCAGGATCAGTACAGGATCAGTAATGTAATGTATGTACACAGTGACCTCACCAGCAGAATAGTGAGTACAGCTCTGGAGTATAATACAGGATATAACTCAGGATCAGTACAGGATAAGTAATGTAATGTATGTACACAGTGACCTCACCAGCAGAATAGTGAGTACAGCTCTGGAGTATAATACAGGATATAACTCAGGATCAGTACAGGATAAGTAATGTAATGTATGTACACAGTGACCTCACCAGCAGAATAGTGAGTGCAGCTCTGGGGTATAATACAGGATATAACTCAGGATCAGTACAGGATAAGTAATGTAATGTATGTACATAGTGACCTCACCAGCAGAATAGTGAGTACAGCCCTGGAGTATAATACAGGATATAACTCAGGATCAGTACAGGATAAGTAATGTATGTACCAAGTGACCTCACCAGCAGAATAGTGAGTACAGCTCTGGGGTATAATACAGGATATAACTCAGGATCAGTACAGGATAAGTAATGTAATGTATGTACACAGTGACCTCACCAGCAGAATAGTGAGTACAGCTCTGGAGTATAATACAGGATATAACTCAGGATCAGTACAGGATATGTAATGTATGTACTTAGTGACCTCACCAGCAGAATAGTGAGTGCAGCTCTGGAGTATAATACAGGATATAACTCAGGATCAGTACAGGATAAGTAATGTAATGTATGTACACAGTGACCTCACCAGCAGAATAGTGAGTACAGCTCTGGAGTATAATACAGGATCTAACTCAGGATCAGTACAGGATAAGTAATGTAATGTAAGTACACAGTGACCAGCAGAATAGTGAGTACAGCTCTGGAGTATAATACAGGATATAACTCAGGATCAGTACAGGATAAGTAATGTAATGTAAGTACACAGTGACCTCACCAGCAGATGACATGGCCCCCAAATCATAGTAATAGGGGGGGCCTTTGGGGTTTTCATGAGCTGTAGCCATAATCATCACAATTATGACCAATCACGGCTTGATCTATCTTGCTTTGCATGTAATGAGTCTCATATATTCGTTTCACCTTTTAAGTTGCATTACTGAAATAAACGAACTTACGATATTCACAATATTCAAATTTTTCGTGTTTCACCTGTATTCACATTGTTTTTCTGATATGATGTTCATAATGACACCATAAGAGCAGTTTTTCCAATTTTGTTTTTACTGTATCGGAGGGATCGTAATTAAAGGGGTATTCCAGGAAAAAACTTTTTTTTATATATATATATCAACTGGCTCCAGAAAGTTAAACAGATTTGTAAATTACTTCTATTAAAAAAAAATCTTAATCCTTTCAGTACTTATGCACTTCTGAAGTTGAGTTGTTCTTTTCTGTCTAAGTGCTCTCTGATGACATGTGTCTCGGGAACCGCCCAGTTTAGAAGCAAACACCCATAGCAAACCTCTTCTAAACTGGGCGTTTCCCGAGACAAGTGTCATCAGAGAGCACTTAAGACAGAAAAGAACAACCTTAACTTCAGAAGCTCATAAGTACTGAAAGGATTAAGATTTTTTAATTGAAGTAATTTACAAATCTGTTTAACTTTCTGGAGCCAGTTGATATATAAAAAAAAAAAGTTTTTCCTGGAATACCCCTTTAATTAGTCTATATGTCCTCGTGTCCTGTAACATCTTGAGCACAAGAATCTCCTGTCATTTCTTCTCCATTACTGTGACAGACCCTCCGTTATCTGATTGGAGAATAATAAAGTTTTTATTATCGGTAAATCCTGTAACGCTTTCCTTTGGTGAAGGTTCAGATTGTCTCCTCGAGATGATGACGCCGTGCTGAGCGTTTTCAGATCTTTCTCAATCCGCTGCTGAAAAGTGTCCATTACTTCACATCTAGAATTAATAGGATAGAACGTTGGATTTTTTGTAGAAAAACTATTTATTGTATCTATTCTTGGATCCTCTTCCATATTTATACAGAGGTCCCTCAAGTTACAATATTAATTGGTTCTTGCACGACAATTGTATGTTGAGACCACTGTATGTTGAAACCATTGTATGTTGAGACCATTGTATGTTGAGACCATAACTCTATGGAAACCTGGTTATTGGTTCTAAAGCCCCAAAATGTCATCCAAAAAATTGGAAAAAGTGAGAATTAAAGAAAAATAAGTAGATAACTAATATAGATAAAGCAAATCCTTACATATAAAAGTAATAAAGATCTGCTGGGAGCTGTAATCACTGTCTAGGTCAGTGTTTCCTAACCAGGGTGTCTCCAGCTGTTGCAAAACTACAACTCCCAGCATGCCCGGACAGCCGTTGGCTGTCCGGGCATGCTGGGAGTTGTAGTTTTGCAACAGCTGGAGACACCCTGGTTGGGAAACAATGGTTTATGTAGAGGACAGGAGCTTCTTCAGGTTCCTATACAGTACACACAGTGTCCCCAAATGGAGCCGCCCTTACTTGGTGTCCAAAGGAGAAGTTATCCCTGGCACAGGTAAGGAGTAGTACAGATCTTGTAGTTCCTCCCTGTACTGTAGAGGGTGCTACCAGACAGCCAGTCAGTGCATACACTTCAGTAATACAGGTAAAGAGTACAGAACATGTAATACCTCCCTGTACTGTAGGGGGCGCTACCAGACAGCCAGTCAGTGCATACACTTCAGTAATACAGGTAAAGAGTACAGAACATGTAATACCTCCCTGTACTGTAGGGGGCACTACCAGACACCAGTCAGTGCATACACTTCAGTAATACAGGTAAAGAGTACAGAACATGTAATACCTCCCTGTACTGTAGGAGGCGCTACCAGACACCAGTCAGTGCATACACTTCAGTAATACAGGTAAAGAGTACAGAACATGTAATACCTCCCCGTACTGTAGGGGGCACTACCAGACACCAGTCAGTGCATACACTTCAGTAATACAGGTAAAGAGTACAGAACATGTAATACCTCCCTGTACTGTAGGGGGCGCTACCAGACACCAGTCAGTGCATACACTTCAGTAATACAGGTAAAGAGTACAGAACATGTAATACCTCCCTGTACTGTAGGGGGCGCTACCAGACACCAGTCAGTGCATACACTTCAGTAATACAGGTAAAGAGTACAGAACATGTAATACCTCCCTGTACTGTAGGGGGCACTACCAGACACCAGTCAGTGCATACACTTCAGTAATACAGGTAAAGAGTACAGAACATGTAATACCTCCCTGTACTGTAGGGGGTGCTACCAGACACCAGTCAGTGCATACACTTCAGTAATACAGGTAAAGAGTACAGAACATGTAATACCTCCCTGTACTGTAGGGGGCGCTACCAGACACCAGTCAGTGCATACACTTCAGTAATACAGGTAAAGAGTACAGAACATGTAATACCTCCCTGTACTGTAGGGGGCGCTACCAGACACCAGTCAGTGCATACACTTCAGTAATACAGGTAAAGAGTACAGAACATGTAATACCTCCCTGTACTGTAGGGGGCGCTACCAGACACCAGTCAGTGCATACACTTCAGTAATACAGGTAAAGAATACAGAACATGTAATACCTCCCTGTACTGTAGGGGGTGCTACCAGAGATCAGTCAGTGCATACACTTCAGTAATACAGGTAAAGAGTACAGAACATGTAATACCTCCCTGTACTGTAGGGGGTGCTACCAAACACCAGTCAGTGCATACACTTCAGTAATACAGGTAAAGAGTACAGAACATGTAATACCTCCCTGTACTGTAGGGGGCGCTACCAGACACCAGTCAGTGCATACACTTCAGTAATACAGGTAAAGAGTACAGAACATGTAATACCTCCCTGTACTGTAGGGGGCACTACCAGACACCAGTCAGTGCATACACTTCAGTAATACAGGTAAAGAGTGCAGAACATGTAATACCTCCCTGTACTTTAGGGGGCGCTACCAGACACCAGTCAGTGCATACACTTCAGTAATACAGGTAAAGAGTACAGAACATGTAATAACCTCCCTGTACTGTAGGGGGCGCTACCAGACACCAGTCAGTGCATACACTTCAGTAATACAGGTACAGAGTACAGAACATGTAATACCTCCCTGTACTGTAGGGGGCACTACCAGACACCAGTCAGTGCATACACTTCAGTAATACAGGTAAAGAGTACAGAACATGTAATACCTCTCTGTACTGTAGGGGGCGCTACCAGACACCAGTCAGTGCATACACTTCAGTAATACAGGTAAAGAGTACAGAACATATAATACCTCCCTGTACTGTAGGGGCGCTACCAGACACCAGTCAGTGCATACACTTCAGTAATACAGGTAAAGAGTACAGAACATGTAATACCTCCCTGTACTGTAGGGGGCGCTACCAGACACCAGTCAGTGCATACACTTCAGTAATACAGGTAAAGAGTACAGAACATGTAATACCTCCCTGTACTGTAGGGGCGCTACCAGACACCAGTCAGTGCATACACTTCAGTAATACAGGTGATTTACCAGTAAAATGCCCATTCTGATAGGTCAGTTGTGACACGTTTCACAGATCTGGACTGTCTGTTTCAAGTTACGATGGTCCAGAAAAAAAAACATTGTATGTTGAGACTATTGTATGTTGAGGCCATTGTATGTTGAGGGATCACTGTATACTGTAAATCACTAATGTCTGTCAGGCTACTGGTTCCATGAAGATATTTAATAGTGGGAAAGGATTTTTTCTCTTATGTTCAGAACACTTTCTGACATTTTATTTTCCTTTTTATCTTTAGCAGGGTTCTCTTCAAGATAAAAAGGAAAATAAAACATCAGAAAATGTTCTGAACATAAGAGAAAAAATCCTTTCCCACTATTAAATATCTTCATGGAACCAGTAGCCTGACAGACATTAGTGATTTACCGTGTATAAATATGGAAGAGGATCCAATAACAGATACAAGAAATAGTTTTTCTACAAAAAAAAACCAACGTTCTATCCTATTAAAGGGGCACTCCGCTGCGCAGTGTTTGGAACAAACTGTTCTGAACGCTGGAGCCGGCGCCTGGAGCTCGTGACATCATAGCCCCGCCCCCTTATGACACCACGCCCCACCCCCTCAATGCAAGTCTATGGGGGGGGGGGCGTGAAGGGTGTCCCCCATTGTGTATATACGGGAAGTTCTCGGTATCTCACCATCTGTCTCCGAGATTATCAGAGATATTTAATATATAATATATAAGTAGATAAGAAGTTGTTCTCCGGACCATAAATGCTTCATATATTAACTTGTGTTCAGGGTCACAGCGCGGTTTATGGTCCATGTGCAGACATAACATTTCACAGGGTTAAGATACTTAGAATTTTAGGAATTTTTGCAAATTTTAAACAAAAATTTCCCATGGACAAAGTAATCAGACCCTTTTTTATGACATGTGATAATTATCTCTGGCCCCTCCCATTTCTCCTTTTCTGACGCTCCCCATTAGAATCTCCACTACAGAATATTTATTGGTCCCACAAGGAAACAGGAAATGGACTAGACATGGTTACATAGTTCCTAAGGTTCATAAGGTCCATTAAAGGGTAACTCCCACCATCCTATATATTTTTTTTCTGTCCCTGCCTATTGCCCATCTATCCCTAACCCCCTCCCTGCTTTTAATTTTTCTTTTTACTATATTAAAAATAACTTTTTGTCTGCCTGGCAGTATGCTCACTATCAGGCAGACTTCCCCAGCAGGCACCACGTCACTGATGCCTGCTGTGGCCGACTTCTGCCCTTAGTTCCCCTATACAGGGTGCCTCCAGCTGTTTCACCACTACAACTCCCAGCTTGCCCTATCTATTGGCTGTCAGGGCATGCTGGGAGTTGTAGTAGGGAAACAGCTGGAGGCTACCAGGCAGACTTCCCCAGCAGGCACCACATCACTGATGCCTGCTGTGGCCGACTTCCGCCCTTAGTTCACCTATACAGGGTGCCTCCAGCTGTTTCACCACTACAACTCCCAGCTTGCCCTATCTATTGGCTATCAGGGCATGCTGGGAGTAGTGAAACAGCTGGAGGCACCCTGTGTAGATAAACTATAAGTTAGTGCCATGTGGCGCTATGACGCTACCCCTTTCCCTCCGTCACCCCCCCCCCATACCCCGTTCCCTCCGTCACAACCCCCCCCCTCCCCCGCCCCACATGCCCCGTTCCCTCTGTTCTGATACTTACTGATACTACAGAGTCCGTCATCGGGCGTGCAGGGGCAGCGCCGGCGATGCCATGTGCGGGAGGAGTGGCCTCCCAGCCAGTGGCCGGGGAGCCAATGAGCTCGCTCCCGCCTGTCTGATTGACAGGCAGGGAGCGAGCGCAGTGTAAATGAATTAGGACCGATTGCCCTAGTGGCCGGTTTTCAAATGTAAAATTCACCCATAAAATGAAAAAATTAATAATGAAAATATATTACAAATATGTTGTAGTACATAAGTACTACAACATGTCAAAAAATAAAGTTGGTGACAGTGCCCATTTAAAGGGGTACTCCCGTGGAAAACTTTTTTTTTTTTTTTATCAACTGGTGCCAGAAAGTTAAACAGATTTGTAAATGACTTCTATTAAAAAAATCTTAATCCTTCCGGTACTTTTTAGGGGCTGTATACTAAAGAGAAATCCAAAAAAGAAATGCATTTCCTCTGATGTCATGACCACAGTGCTCTCTGCTGACCTCTGCTGTCCATTTTAGGAACTGTCCAGAGCAGCATATGTTTGCTATGGGGATTTTCTCAAGCTCTGGACAGTTCCTAAAATGGACAGCAGAGGTCAGCAGAGAGCACTGTGGTCATGACATCAGAGGAAATGCATTTCTTTTTTGGATTTCTCTTTAGTATACAGCCCCTAAAAAGTACTGGAAGGATTAAGATTTTTTTTAATAGAAGTGATTTACAAATCTGTTTAACTTTCTGGCACCAGTTGATTAAAAAAAAAAAAAAGGTTTCCACGGGAGTACCCCTTTAAGTTCAACCTATAACCCTAATGAGTCCCTACTGAGTTGATCCAGAGGAAGGCAAAAAACCCTCATACTAGAGGTAAAAATTCCTTCCCGACTCCAAATATGGCATCAGAATAAATCCCTGGATCAACGTTCTGTCCCTATAAATCTAATATACATAACCTGTAATGTTATTATTCTCCAAAAATGCATCCAGACCCCTTTTATATTCTTTTACAGAGTTCACCATGACACCTCCTCAGGCAGAGAATTCCACAGTCTCACTGCTCTTACAGTAAAGAACCCCTGTCTGTGCTGGTGTAGAAACCTTCTTTCCTCTAGACGTAGAGGACGCCCCCTTGTTATAGATACAGTCCTGGGTATAAATAGATCGTGGGAGAGATCTCTGTACTGTCCTGATATATTATATATATTATTAGGTCACCTCCTTGTTATAGATACATTCCTGGGTATAAATAGATAATGGAGAGATCTCTGCACGGTCCCCTGATATATTTATACATAGTTATTAGGTCGCCCCTAAGCCTTCTTTTTTCTCAACTAAATGTGGTACCCAGGTGGTGTAGTGCAGGTAGTAGTAGGGCAGGTGGTAATAGCCCAGGGACAGATGGTAGTATAATCCTTCGTAGTGTTCGTGACACCAGGATGTGGTTGTATGGTGTAGGGCACCGCCGACAACCAACCCAGAAACGTCATATATTAAATGAGAGTCCAAAGCAGGTTTTGATGCAACTGGAACTTTATCTGTAAGAAATGGTATACAGCCTTCTTCAGTAGACAACTTCCACAGAGGTGACCGGGACACAGAGAACCTCGCAGGCTTGGCAAATTCGCCGCCTGTCCGTTAATGGCTTGGACCAGCCCCATATTGTTGCAGTGGAAACACACCTTTCTACCTCTCAACGAATCGCCCCAAATCTCCACTGCAACAATAATGGGAAATAGCTCCACCAGTGCCAAGTTCCTCGTCAGCCCGGCCGTCCTCCAAGCCTCAGGCCAAGAACCCACACACCATTCACCCCCTAAGTAAGCTCTGAACCCGCAACTACCCGCAGTGTCCGTAAAGAGATCCAGGTCCCCATTAGAAACCGGCTTGTCCATGATGAGCGACCGGACGTTGTACTGGCTTAAAAAGTCACTTCAAACCCCCAAATCCTCCTGCAAGTCCGCGGAAAGGCGAATGAAATGGTGCGGCCGCACCACCTCAGCCGTGGCCGCTGCCAAGCGGCGGCAGAACACCCTCCCCATAGGCATGATCCTACAGGCAAAATTCAACCTCCCCAAGAGCACCTGGACCTCCCTCAACCTCAGCTTCCTAGCCCGACGCCCATGTTCCACTGCCAGTTTCAACTCCCCGAGCTTGTCTGCAAGCAACCTGCATTCCATAGCCACCGTATCTATAACTATCCCTAAAAACTTAACAACCGTCGCGGGCACCTCTGTTTTATCGGGGGCCAGCGGCACCCCGAACCAGGCCGCCACCCGCTCCATGGCTTGTAGCAAGAAAGCACAAACCTAGGACCCCGCTGGACCGACAAACAAGAAGTCATCCAGGTAATGCAGAACAGAATTAACCCGTGGCTCCTGCTTAACTACCCACTCCAAAAACGAGCTGAAGTGCTCAAAATAAGAGCAGGAAACCGAACACCCCATGGGGAGGCAAAGGTCAACAAAATACTGCCCCTCCAAGCAGCAACCCAACAGGTGGAAACTATCCGGATGTACCGGAAGAAGGCGGAAAGCGGCCTCAATGTCAGTCTTTGCCAGCAACGCCCCCGCACCGTATCGCCTCACCCATACCAGGGCGGCATCAAAAGACGTGTATGACACAGCACAAAGTGCCGGATCAATCCCATCATTCACCGACTCACCCACCGGGTGTGAGAGGTGATGAATGAGGCGAAACTTATTGGGTTCCTTCTTAGGTACCAGCCCCAACGGGGAAACCCGCAAGTCAGGCAACGGCGGGGAACCAAATGGCCCCGCCATGCGACCCAACCATACCTCCTTTGGACAGTTTTTCTTCGACCAACCTTGGTTGGAGCAGAGCGGAAACCAAATTCCGCACCGCCCCTACCGAAACACTCGCAACACTGGGAATACGAAAACCCTCACGCAATAACTCAGCAGCGGCCCTATTTGGGTAACGGTCGAGGAAAGACGCCATCCTTTCCACTGCCACCGGCGTCGCCCCTCTTAAAGTCAGCATCGCCGGCCTTCCCGCCTCCCTTTTTGAAACATCGTGACAGGCCATGTGATCCGCCACACCCGAAACACTCGTGTCGAAATCGGCACTCCGTCCCGAATTTACAATTCCCCTCATTAAATTGCCAGCATACCCCTTTTGCACCCCCCCCCGCCCCCTTCCCGAAAGGACTGCTGACCCGTCCACGGGGCGGCCATGAGCCTCATCCACAAACCTATATCCTTGTGGTCCCACCGCAAAGAGGGGCGTACCGCCATCCTCTGCCAAAATTGTTCATCGTAACGTAACCAGGCGGTCCCGCCATAGGTATGATACGTCTCCCCTATCAAATCCATGTAGCAGAAAAGGCCAGAACAGTGTTCCGATGCCTTTTCCCCCACCACACTGGCCAGGATAGCGAATGCTTGTAGCCAGTTAGAAAAAGAGCGCGGAATCAAACGATACCGCCTCCGTTCCTCCTCTTCCTCCTTAAGCCTCCTCTTACACTCATCCAACCTAATCTTATCTAAATTAAATTTAGGGAGAAAATCTCCACATACTCTCCCTTCCAAATTTTTTCCCGCACCTCCGCCTTAAGGTGCGCCCCTAATGGGCCCTCATAACAGACTTACAACTCCCCCCTCGCATGGTCAGCCAAACGCACATCTCCGCCAGCCCCAGACGCAGGTAACCCAACCGAATGCCCCGCGCCCGGAGCACCCGTAAGAACACCCCCACTCAACACCTCGGCCCCCTCCGCCCCCACAGGAGGAACCCCACTCAGCCTACCTACCCCTGCCTCCCTTACTGTGTCCATACCTGCCACTGCGCCCTCACCAGACGACTTAACCCCCAGGGCCGAGCCCTGCGCTACTCTGCCCGCCCCCCAAACAGTCGCAGGCGACCCCCAGCCCCCAAACCCCCGCTTGACACTAATGCCTGCAACCCCCTAAGCAACAGTTGAAGACCTGATAGACTACCCCCCCCCCCCCCCCCGCAACCCCCCGTCCCCAAGGAGAAGGTGGATGACTCACCGGACCCAGTTGTCGAAGGACCACCGGCCGCAACTCCTGTCCCAGACGATCTGCGCTGGTCCAGTGAAGAAGCAGAGGCCAAAGAGCCCGCGGAAGCAGCTGAAGCACTCTCTGAAGGCACCTGCCTGGATGCGGCTGAATCCCGGACCACCTGAGAAGGAGGGGGCTGCGGCCCACCCCTCCCGCCGTCCTGTCGCAAAGGAGCCCCAGCTTCTTCCCCACCTAGTATTCACTGTACAATACCTAAAATAAACATATATAATTAATGTACAATAAAAATCATAATAATGACCTAGGTGGACCCTGCAGGAGAGCCCTGTGGACTTGAGGGACTCTACCTGAGGGGACTTTAGGAACTGTACAGAGCCATGTTCTGTACCAGGTCACAACATAAATAACTCTTATTCTGATAATCTTTCTGGGTACTGTAGTCCTCCCATTCCCCGTATTACTCCGGTTGCCCGTCTTTGAACCCTCTCCAGCTCCACTATATTTTTCTTGTACACTGGTGCCCAGTACTGTACACAGTATTCCATGTGTGGTCTGACCAGTACTGTACACTGTATTCCATGTGTGGTCTGACCAGTACTGTACACTGTATTCTATGTTTGGTCTGACAGTACTGTACACTGTATTCCATGTGTGGTCTCACCAGTACTGTACACAGTATTCTATGTGTGGTCTCACCAGTACTGTACACAGTATTCTATGTGTGATCTGACCAGTACTGTACACAGTATTCTATGTGTGATCTGACCAGTACTGTACACAGTATTCTATGTGTGGTCTGACCAGTACTGTACACAGTATTCTATGTGTGGTCTCACCAGTACTGTACACAGTATTCTATGTGTGGTCTCACCAGTACTGTACACTGTATTCCATGTGTGGTCTGACCAGTACTGTACACAGTATTCTATGTGTGGTCTCACCAGTACTGTACACAGTATTCCATGTGTGGTCTGACCAGTACTGTACACAGTATTCTATGTGTGGTCTGACCAGTACTGTACACAGTATTCTATGTGTGGTCTGACCAGTACTGTACACAGTATTCTATGTGTGGTTTGACCAGTACTGTACACAGTATTCTATGTGTGGTCTCACCAGTACTGTACACAGTATTCCATGTGTGGTCTGACCAGTACTGTACACAGTATTCCATGTGTGGTCTGACCAGTACTGTGCACAGTATTCTATGTGTGGTCTGACCAGTACTGAGCACAGTATTCTATGTGTGGTCTGACCAGTACTGTGCACAGTATTCCATGTGTGGTCTGACCAGTACTGTACACAGTATTCTATGTGTGGTCTGACCAGTACTGTGCACAGTATTCTATGTGTGGTCTGACCAGTACTGAGCACAGTATTCTATGTGTGGTCTGACCAGTACTGTGCACAGTATTCCATGTGTGGTCTGACCAGTACTGTTCACAGTATTCTATATGTGGTCTGACCAGTACTGTACACAGTATTCCATGTGTGGTCTGACTAGTGATTTGTACAGCGGTAGAATTATTTCCTTGCCGTGGGCATCTATGCCCCTATTGATGCTCCCCATGATTTTATTTGCCTTGGCAGCAGCTGCCCGACACTGGTCACTACAGCTAAATTTACTGTTAACTAAGACTCCTCTCGGATTTTTCTTCCCCATGTGCATTACCTTACATTTATCAGTGTTGAACCTCATCTGCCACTTCCCAACCCAAACCTCCAACCTATCCAGATCCATTTGTAACAGTGCACAGTCCTCTACTGGGTTATATACTATACACAGTGCACTATCCTTTATTGTGTTATCTACAATACACAGTGCACTGTCCTCTATTGTGTTATCTACTATACACAGTGCCCTGTCCTCTATTGTGTTTACCGCTTTACAGAGTTTAGTATCATCTGCAAAGGTTGCTACTTTACTATTCAACCCCTCTACAAGGTCATTAATGAATTTATTAAATAGAACAGGACCCACGATTGAGCCCTGTGGTACCCCACTAGTAACAGTCACCCAATCAGAATAAGTACCATTAATAACCACCCTCTGTTTCCTATAACTGAGCCAGTTACTTACCCTCTTACACACATTCTCCCCCAGCCTCATTTTTATCAAGATACTCCAAAATAGCATCTCTTAGAAAACCCTCACACAATTTACATACAACGGAGGTTAAACTAATAGGTCTATAATTCCCGGGGTCCCCTTTTGATCCCTTTTTAAATATTGGTACCACTAAATATTGGTGATCACTATTTCCTAGGTGTCGTTCTACCTGCACATTAGTTACTCTGTCAGGTCTGTTGGTTAAAGGGGTACTCCGCCCCTAGACATCTTATCCCTTATCCAAAGGATAGGGGATAAGATGTCAGATCGCCGTGGTCCCGCTGCTGGGGACCCCGCGATCTCTGCTGCGGCACCCCGCTATCATTACTGCACAGAGCAAACTCGCTCTGTGCGTAGTGATCGGCGATACAGGGGCCGGAGCATTGTGACGTCACAGCTCCGCCCCCCTCGTGAGGTCACGGCCCGCCTCCTTAATGCAAGTCTATGGGAGGGGCAAGTCTAATGCAAGTCTATGGCTGCCACGTCCCCCTCCCATAGACTTGTATTGAGGGGGCGGGCCATGATGTCACAAGGGGGCGGAGCCATGACATCACGATGCTCCGGCCCCTGTATCGCCGGTCATTACGCACAGAGCGAGTTTGCTTATAGCTTATAAACCCTATCAGAATTTTTTTTATTTTTATCTCCATATTTTTCTACCCATAATGACTCCACATTATCGTTTCCCTCCCGTATATCCTCCCGCAGCGCGGCCTTCAGACTGGACTTTACATAAATACAAGCTCCTCCCCCTTTTAATTTTGTCCGATCCTTCCTGAATAGACTATAACCCTGTATGTTGACAGCCCAATGTATAGTCTGAAGTGTTCCCCAAAATGTGAATGGGGTCTTAGTCTCTGGGTGCATATCAAAGATTCCCAAAATGCGGGGGACGCATGGGACATTTTCTTTCCAGCCATAGCCGTATTGTGTCACTAGTCCAGTGTTTCCCAACCAGGGTGCCTCCAGCTGTTGCAAAACTACAACTCCCAGCATGCCCGGACAGCCTTTGGCTGTCCGGGCATGCTGGGAGTTGTAGTTTTGCAACAGCTGGATGCACCCTGGTTGGGAAACACTGGACTAGTAAGTGCATTTGTCACTGACTGTATGACTGCAGTTCACTTGCTGTAATCGGCATTGGCTACCAAACTAGGAAAAATTAAACTCCCCAACGTGTCTCTCTGGTAATCCGGTGTCCTCAGGGGAATATTGATGTATGGTTGGAACATTTATTCATCTTTCATTTACACTGGTACCTGCACAAAGTCCTCAGTTGGAATGAACATGTGGCAAAATTAAGTGTCCCAGGACCTTGGAAAACGCCCTAAGGAATTTATATAGCCAAGATAATTGTATTATTTAGGGACACTTTTTACTATATTACTTTAGAACAGGTAAGTACATAAGGATAAGGTGATTTACTATATTCAGAAATTAAATTTTTGGCTTATTTTAGGATCAGCGCTCTTGCGATTGACTATGCTAACATGCAGACTTGTGATGTGTCCCTTTATATATGGCTCGTAATATGCAGTAATAGATGCTGCCGACCATTTTTATCTTTACTTGTGTATTTACGCCTTTATTTATTTATTTTCTATGGAATCCGTTAGCGTGCGTTCCCACTGAGGAATAGGAGAGGAATCCTCGCGTAAAAATTCCGCCACGGAATTAACATTTGTTGTTTTGCGCTAAAATCGCACGGAATTAACACGGAATTCCGCACAGATTTTCTGTGCGGAACATAGGGGGAAACTGGGTATTTTTATTTTTTTTGCTGGACTACAACCGCCAACTGGAATTTCCCTTTTTTTTTTTTCGCGCGAATTCCGCACAAAGTCCACGCAAATTCCGCACGGAAGCGATTTGAAGCGAAATTCTTTTTTTTACCATTGACTTCAATGGACTTCTGCTTGCATGTTCCGCAAGAAGAATGAACATGTTCTTTTTTAATTCCGTGACGGAATTCCGCCAGCAGAATTTACGCAGTGTGAACAGAGCGGAGTAAAATACATTGAAGTCAATGGCAAAGCAGATGTTAATTATTTCTAAGCGGAGAATTCAAGAGGAATTACTCGAGTAAATTCCTCTGGAATTAGGGTACGTTCACACGGGCGGATTTACCTGCGGGTTTCCCAATGCATATTTGAAGGTGGGCGGGCTCTTCTTGGGTGTCCGAAGCAGATTTTTTGCGGCGGAATTTCCGCTGCAGAAAATCCGCCGCAGACCCTACTGACTTCAATGGGGCTTGCGGCGGATTTTCTGCAGCGTAAATTCCACTGTGGAAAATCTGCTGTGGACACCTAAGAAGAGCCCGCCCCCTTTCAAATACACAGTGGGAAACCCGCAAATAAATCCGCCCGTGTGAACGCACCCTTTCTCAGTGTGAACGCACCCTTATTATCTTTATATCATTCTCCACGTATACTCATATTATTATAGGAGCCCAATGAAGAATCATTTTCCTACTGCTGCTTGACAAAGTGTCGACTTCATTGACTCCATAGATTAATAACAAGTCAATGTCAATATTGAAAAGCGGCCTCGATTTCCTTTTCCTAATATTTATATATATATATATATTAGGGATCGACCGATTATCGGTATGGCCGATATTATCGGCCGATAATCACGATTTTGGGAATTATCGGTATCGGCAATTACCTTGTCGATAAGCCGATAATGCCCTAATCCCCGCACCGCCCCCACCGCACGGAGAACGCCCCCCCCCCCGACCCACTGTACCGCGTCGCACCCTCCACCGTAGTGCTGGGCGGTATACCTTTATGAACCGGATACAGTTTTTTTTTTTTCTCCCACGGTATGGATTTTTGCCCATACCGCTATACCGGTCGGGCCCCTCCCCCACCCTCCGAGTCAATAAAAAAAAATTAAACTTACCCGTAATGGGGGTGGTCCGGGCCATCCATCCTTCCTGTAGTGTCCGGCGGCATTCCGGGTGGTGGGTGAACCGGTCCGGGCTGTCCTTCTCCGGCGGTCCTCTTCTCCACTCCGAGCAGGCTCCGGCCTAGTAACGCTGCATAGACGCCGCTACGCCGTGACGTCACTGTGCAGCGGCGTCTATGCAGCGTTACTAGGCCGGAGACTGCCCGGAGTGGAGAAGAGGACCCCCTGAGAAGAAGGACAGCCCGGACCGGTTCACCCTCCACCCGGAATGCTGCCAGACACTACAGGAAGGATGGATGGCCCGGACCACCCTCCCCGGACGGTCCCTGCAGCAACTGGGAAGGTGAGTCAGGGTTCTGGGATGGACAGGGGTCCGTATAATATACTATACCTACAGTAGGCCCTCCAGCTGTTGCAAAACTACAACTCCCAGCATGCCCGGACAGCCAACGGCTGTCCGGGCATGCTGGGAGTAGTAGTTTTGCAACAACTGGAGGCACCCCTAGGCGCGGTGCGGCGTGGGGAGCGGTGGCGGTGATAGGTCTCATGACCCCCGGACAGGCAGGGGGAGAGAAGCGGGTGGCGGCCTATGGCTCCGCAAAAGCCACTGCAGTGCATTGATTTAAAGCGCCCACTTTAAATCAATGATCTGCAGCGGGGTCGCGGGGGGATAAATAGCCGATAACTTATACCGGAATATCGGTATAAGTTATCGACTATCGGCCCTAACCTTCACCGATTATCGGTATCGGCCCTAAAAAAAACGATATCGGTCGATCCCTAATATATATATATATATATATATATATATATATTTTTTTTTTTTTTTTATTCTGGTTGGGGATTGTCCGTTATCATAAATTCAGTCCTAAATGTAGAGACAAAAATAGATCCAGGACCATAAAATAGAAATTAAAGGGGTATTCCAGGAAAAAAACTTTCATATATATACATATACATATATATATATCAACTGGCTCCAGAAAGTTAAACAGATTTGTAAATGACTTCTATAAAAAAAAATCTTAATCCTTCCAATAATTATCAGCTGCTGAGTTGTTGTTTTCTGTCTGGCAACAGTGCTCTCTGCTGACATCTCTGCTTGTCTCGGGAACCGTCCAGTTTAGAAGAGGTTTGCTATGGGGATTTGCTTCTAAACTGGGCTGTTCCCGAGACACGTGTCATCAGAGAGAACTTAGACAGAAAAGAACAGCTCAACTTCAGCAGCTAAAAAGTACTGAAAGGATTAAGATTTTTTCATAGAAGTAATTTACAAATCTGTTTTACTTTCTGGAGCCAGCTGATATATATAAAAAAGTTTTTTCCTGGGTAACCCCTTTAATGGGAATTCTGAAGAAATATAGGAAATTCTGAGGAAATGGAAATAATAATAGTAAAGCCCAGTAACATGGGCCGAAACATTGTAGTACAGAACGTGTATTACCTAGATATAGTGAATAGGCTATTAAAGGGGTATTCCGGCCAAAGACATCTTATCCCCCATCCAAAGGATAGGGGATAAGATGTCTGATCCCGGGGGTCCGCCGATGGGACCCCCCCACAATCTCCATGCAGCCCCCACATTCTAAGCCGGGCTGCTGCTCCAGTCTCGGAAACCTCTGTGTTTCCAGGACTAGAGACGTGATGAGGGGGCATGGCGTGATGTCACGTCTCTGGAGTGGTAGAATGTGGATGCTGCGCGGAGAGCAGGGGGGGGGGGGGGGGTCCCAGTGGCGGGCCCCCGGGATCAGACACCTCATCCTCTAACCTTTGGATAGGGGATAAGATGTCTTTGGCCAGAATACCCCTTCAAAGTAGTACTGTGATGCCTGCACTGCACCCCACCTCTCCCCAGGAGTGGAGCGTGTTGACCCCAGCACGAAGCCCCCTCCATGTATGTCTATGGGAGAGACGGAAATACCCAAATGCTGCATCTCCGGCACTCCCATAGAGATACATGGGAAGGGCGTTTCGGCTGCCGCTTCATGCGGAGGTCGACACGCTCCGCTCCTTTGTAAAGAGGATAACTTGTACGGCACCACAGTACTCCTTCAAATGGTGGCGAGACATATGAGGTAATATCTCGACATCTAATCGAGCTTAAAACACTTCGACAGTAAGGTAAACCCCAGAATGTTGTATCACGTGTAGAGGATTAATATAGAGTTAATCCAAGGGGCACAAGAGGAGATAATGTATTCCAGGGGACTGATAGTTTTGGTAAATGGTAGGTTAAAGGGGTACTCTCTGGTGCCAGAAAGTTAATCAGATTTGTAAATTACTTCTATTTAAAAAATCTTAATCCGTCCAGTACTTATCAGCTGCTGTATGCTCCACAAAAAGTTGTTTTCTTTTTGTAATTGCCTATGCCAGTCGTAACCTGCGAGGAGCAAAGAAGAACAACGCGAATTACAGCTCATTCAAGTTGGAACTTCTTGCCCTGGTGTGGGCCGTGTCCAAAAAGTTAAAGGACTATTTGGCTGCCATGCCATTTACTGTCTACAAGGATAATAACCAGTTGGCCCATCTGAACACTGCCAAGTTGGGTGCCATCGAGCAGCGTTGGGCTTCAAGATTAGCCAATTGCAGTTTCACCATCAAGTACAGAAGCGGCATTCGAATGTCAATGCTGGCATACTGTCTAGAATGACCCCCGGCGAAGAACCCCCTGTTGAAGACGTGTGGGAAGACATGGAGATGCCCCCATTCTACCAATGGTTCGTGAATCAGAATGTTGTGAACGCACTCATGGATGGTGAACCCAGATCTAAAAAGGTTAAGGAAGACTTATACACCTGGAAGACTCTTCAAGATGAAAGTCGAGTCATGGGGGATCTGTTGGACTACCTTCTGGTGAAAAAGTTACCAACCCGTCTACGCCGGGCCCAATGTGACTACGAGTTGAAACGTCTGTGGCGACAAAGGAAATGACTGTTTTTGCACAAAGGACTGTTGTACCGAAATTCTTTGGATCCGGTCTTTGGTGATTGACTTCATCAGATCCTGGTTCCCCGAAGAGACGCGGCGATGGTCCTCAACGCATACCATAATCAGTCGGGGCACTTCGGAGTCCACAAGACGGAAGCTACTGTCAGGCAAAGATTCTATTGGATCGGAATGTGGAGCAACATTGAGAAATGGTGCAGTGAATGTGCTGTCTGTAACATCACCAAGAATGTGCGCAAGGACACAAGAGCACCCCTCCATTCTATCCAAAGTGAAAGGCCTAACCAGTTTATCACGCTAGACCATGTCAAGTTGTCTCCTACCCGGTCCGGGTACAATTATGGTCTCACCATGGTGTAACACTACTCTAAATGGGTTGCCGTTGTACCCGTTAAAGACCTCACAGCCAAGACAGCGGCCCAGATGTTCTACTCTAATTGGGTACAAACCCTTGGGTGTCCGGAGTCTGTCCTAACGGACCGTGGAACAGCCTTCGAGGCCCAACTCTTCGAAGAGCGGTGTCAATTCCATGCCTGCAAAAAACTCTGGACTACTACTTATCACCCCCAGGGGAATGGGCCCTGTGAGCGCATCAATCAAGTCTTTATCCACGTGTTGCGAGCAGCCTCTGTGTCAAGACAGGAAGAATGGCCCCCAACTGCTGCCCGTACTATTGGAGATCTATAATAACACAGTCCACTGTTCTATGGGCTACACCCCTTTCTATTTGATGATGGGGCGATAATGGCAGCTGCCTAAAGACCGAACATTTGGGCTCCAAGCTCCGTTCAACATCTCTCCGCAAGCCTCACTGGATGGGTCTCTGACTACCAGAGAAGAATCCAAGAGGCCAAAGAAATCGTCAGCAGGAAGATGGGTGAGGCCCAGCAGAGACAACAGGAGAACTATAACCGTCATACTTCTGCCAAAACACTTCAATTGGGCGATAAGGTCTGGCTGCGGAAGTTTCCAAGGACCCACAAGTTAGACTGTATCTGGGAGACAGAACCGTACACAGTGGTTTCTGGAATCTGGAATCTGATGTATACGAAGTACAAAATCCTGGGTACTAGCCGCATGTTGTTTACCGAAACTGAATCAAGTTATGTCTGAAAGAAGATCTACCAGCGCTCCCAGCACCACCTTTTCCAGTGTCAGACCTACGAGAGAGTACGTCCTGGGTGTGGGAATCCACCCATCCATGGATTTCCTCATGTTTTCTCCAACTCAGCCTGCGATCTACTGTGTCTCACCAACCCCGGGGTTGGTTCAACCTACTCTAATCTCTACACCAGTCCCAGACTTGTCACCATTGGCTCCGGCCTATACACCAGTCTCTAGAGTACCAACTCCATCTCCAGCCTCTTCAGTGCAGACACCAGCGACTCTGGGTCCCACCAGCCCTGGACCAATACCCACTCTTGAATTCATGGAGGAAGAGTTAGCTGCAGCTTCAGAGGTTCCAAGAGCTCCAGAAGACGCAAGAGTTCCAGATTCCCCCGAAGTGGTGGAACGGTCGACACCGTAAGGTACAAAGATTAGCTCACAATATAATGTGTAAAGGTATGTACAACACATAGTTAGTCCATGTATAATCAAAATAATCTACACATACAAAAATAATTAAGTTAGGAATGTAACATCCTGTGTAGTCCGAGTTCACCAGTTTTAAATGTATGCTTATATATGTCTAATGTTTTCTCTCCTGTCCACGTGTACAGAGTACTCTACTGGTCAGAGGGGTCCCCTGAAAGATAGGTAAACACGTATAGAGACAGAGTTCAGTATGTACAGGTAACACTGTTGTATAGTATACCGTAGGGCCCCAGCAGCTAAGGCATTGGGAAGATGTGTTATTCATGCAGTTATAAGCGTAAAGAAATCTCACATGTTTACCCAGTTATGCCCAATAAAGAGCATGTAAGGACATTTGAAAGCGCTACATAGACTCATCCCCCGTTGTTTTTGATCATCCAGACCTGTGAAGGACATTTTATACTACAATGCCCCAGGAACTGTCATTAGGCCTCAGTGGCCACTTCAGTCGTCCGCCCTCCAGGACTGGGCACTGAGGACGGCTGTAAGAGGGGGAGTTTGTGGTTGCCCAGTATGGGAGTTGTTGCCCCGTACCCTTGCTGCCCTGTCAAGCAGCTTCCCTTCTGTGTCCCCTGGGCCTCCTTGTACTTGTTTTCCCCCCTGTACATATGTTTTGCTGTGTATTGTGATATATAATGTGTTGTTACTTTACCATGTGATTGTTACCCAGGAGGTATCAGTGACCAGGTGATCCCAGGGGTGACCTATGGGCTCCCTGCTAGTCTCCCCGATATAAGCCATGGGTGGAGCTAGCTCAGTCTCTTAGTTCCTGAGTCTTTGCTGAGGTCAAGTCAAGTCCTGTGGTTGTGTCCAGAGTCATTGGAGGCCTCAAGTCCAGTCTGCAGCCACAGTCAAGTGCAAGTAACCACAGTCATAGCTTTGTCAGTCATCAGTCAAGTCAAGTCAGTCCCTGTCAGCAACTGTCAAGTCAGCGTGGTTTGCATTAAATTGTCCAGTCCTACTACAAGTCCCAGCAAGCCCTTAAGGTCTCTGAGTGACTGGTCACCTCCGTGGGCCCTGGCTGAACTGTATAGACTTTACCATCTGTCACTCAGTAAAGCTACTGTTATCTGTAACTTGGAGTCGGAGTCATTATTGCTCCCGTGCCTAGCCCAGGATCCAGCGGTATACCTTCGGGTGGTATGGTGGATAAACCACGCCCTGGCGTCACGAATACAATTGGTTAATTCCATCTGCCCCTAGGGTAACAACATCTGCCCTCATCACACCCCGTTACCACATGTGTATCATACCTTTCGTCTTGCTCACATAGTGCAATCTCCCAGCAGGAGAAAGTGGGCGTTTCACAGCAGGCATGACATCACTGAAGCCTGCTGGAGGACCACTTCCGCCCTCACATTGTTGCAGTGCTGTGAAGCTCTGTGCAGCAGCTTTCAGTCTGTGTATCTTTCAGTGAGGCTCTTTGCAGCTGTCAATCAAGCTCAGTGCAGAGAAACACTCCTAAGTTTGGTCTCCTGCCATTACAAGCAGAAGACCAAAATCTGAGATTTTGACCAGACGGAATGTGTTCTGGCCAAGAAGGGAGACCCCTGGTGGCCAGAAGTATACAGCTGAAAAACTAACAAAGCTTTTTTTTTTTTTTTTTTTTTTTTTAATGGAAGCCAATTACAAAAGATATTTATTTGCCATACGGAATCAAATCTTAAAAATCATGTTTAATGACAGTGCCCATTTCAAGAGCAGTGTGACCATCTTTACTGGAGATTTGTACAACAGTGGGGGTGGGGGGTACCCCAAAAAAACCTCTAAGAAAGGCCTATTCAAATGCAAGTGACAAAGGGATTTGTTGAGGTGTGAGAAGAGAGTCCATACATATAAAACATCTGTGGTATAGGAACTATTAATGGGAGCAGAGGTGAATACTCAACACATTGACCCATACAGATTATAACTCCAGTATAACATGCTGAACCCCAAACATGTCCTATTGTCAGTCATATCCAACATTATCGTCAGCACAATGAGATTTCATATCAGAACTCCTCTTCTCCCCTGATCACAGCTCCTCCTCTTCTCCCTTGATCACAGCTCCTCCTCTTCTCCCCTGATCACAGCTCCTCCTCTTCTCCCCTGATCACAGCTCCTCCTCTTCTCCCCTGATCACAGCTCCTCCTCTTCTCCCCTGATCACAGCTTCTCCTCTTCTCCCCTGATCACAGCTCCTCCTCTTCTCCCCTGATCACAGCTCCTCCTCTTCTCCCCTGATCACAGCTCCTCCTCTTCTCCCCTGATCACAGCTCCTCCTCTTTTCCCCTGATCACAGCTTCTCCTCTTCTCCCCTGATCACAGCTCCTCCTCTTCTCCCCTGATCACAGCTCCTCCTCTTCTCCCCTGATCACAGCTCCTGTTCTTCTCCCCTGATCACAGCTCCTCTTCTCCCCTGATCACAGCTCCTGCTCTTCTCCCTGATTCCAGCTCCTCCTCTTCTCCCCTGATCACAGCTCCTCCTCTTCACCCCTGATCACAGCTCCTCTTCTCCCCTGATCACAGCTCCTGCTGTTCTCCCTGATTCCAGCTCCTCCTCTTCTCCCCTGATCACAGAGCTCCTCCTCTTCTCCCCTGATCACAGCTCCTGCTCTTCTCCCTGATTCCAGCTCCTCCTCTTCTCCCCTGATCACAGCTCCTCCTCTTCTCCCCTGATCACAGCTCCTGCTGTTCTCCCTGATTCCAGCTCCTCCTCTTCTCCCCTGATCACAGCTCCTCCTCTTCTCCCCTGATCACAGCTCCTCCTCTTCTCCCCTGATCACAGCTCCTCCTCTTCTCCCCTGATCACAGCTCCTCCTCTTCTCCCCTGATCACAGCTCCTCCTCTTCTCCCCTGATCACAGCTCCTCCTCTTCTCCCCTGATCACAGCTCCTCCTCTTCTCCCCTGATCACAGCTCCTCCTCTTCTCCCCTGATCACAGCTTCTCCTCTTCTCCCCTGATCACAGCTCCTGTTCTTCTCCCCTGATCACAGCTTCTCCTCTTCTCCCCTGATCACAGCTCCTGTTCTTCTCCCCTGATCACAGCTCCTCTTCTCCCCTGATCACAGCTCCTCCTCTTCTCCCTGATTCCAGCTCCTCCTCTTCTCCCCTGATCACAGCTCCTCCTCTTCTCCCCTGATCACAGCTTCTCCTCTTCTCCCCTGATCACAGCTTCTCCTCTTCTCCCCTGATCACAGCTCCTCCTCTTCTCCCCTGATCACAGCTCCTCCTCTTCTCCCCTGATCACAGCTCCTCCTCTTCTCCCCTGATCACAGCTCCTGTTCTTCTCCCCAATCACAGCTCCTCTTCTCCCTGATTCCAGCTCCTCCTCTTCTCCCCTGATCACAGCTCCTCCTCTTCTCCCCTGATCACAGCTCCTGTTCTTCTCCCCAATCACAGCTCCTCTTCTCCCCTGATCACAGCTCCTGCTGTTCTCCCTGATTCCAGCTCCTCCTCTTCTCCCCTGATCACAGCTCCTCCTCTTCTCCCCTGATCACAGCTCCTGCTCTTCTCCCTGATTCCAGCTCCTCCTCTTCTCCCCTGATCACAGCTCCTCCTCTTCTCCCCTGATCACAGCTCCTGCTGTTCTCCCTGATTCCAGCTCCTCCTCTTCTCCCCTGATCACAGCTCCTCCTCTTCTCCCCTGATCACAGCTCCTCCTCTTCTCCCCTGATCACAGCTCCTCCTCTTCTCCCCTGATCACAGCTCCTCCTCTTCTCCCCTGATCACAGCTCCTCCTCTTCTCCCCTGATCACAGCTCCTCCTCTTCTCCCCTGATCACAGCTTCTCCTCTTCTCCCCTGATCACAGCTCCTGTTCTTCTCCCCTGATCACAGCTCCTCCTCTTCTCCCCTGATCACAGCTCCTCCTCTTCTCCCCTGATCACAGCTCCTCCTCTTCTCCCCTGATCACAGCTCCTGTTCTTCTCCCCTGATCACAGCTCCTCTTCTCCCCTGATCACAGCTCCTGCTCTTCTCCCTGATTCCAGCTCCTCCTCTTCTCCCCTGATCACAGCTCCTCCTCTTCTCCCCTGATCACAGCTCCTGTTCTTCTCCCCAATCACAGCTCCTCTTCTCCCCTGATCACAGCTCCTGCTGTTCTCCCTGATTTCAGCTCCTCTTCTCCCCTGATCACAGCTCCTCCTCTTCTCCCCTGATCACAGCTCCTGCTCTTCTCCCTGATTCCAGCTCCTCCTCTTCTCCCCTGATCACAGCTCCTCCTCTTCTCCCCTGATCACAGCTCCTGCTGTTCTCCCTGATTCCAGCTCCTCCTCTTCTCCCCTGATCACAGCTCCTCCTCTTCTCCCCTGATCACAGCTTCTGCTCTTCTCCCTGATTGCAGCTCCTCCTCTTCTTCCCTGATCACAGCTCCTCCTCTTCTCCCCTGATCACAGCTCCTGCTCTTCTCCCTGATTCCAGCACCTTCTCTTCTCCCCTGATCACAGCTCCTCCTCTTCTCCCTGATTCCAGCACCTTCTCCTCTCCCTGATTCCAGCACCTTCTCTTCTCCCTGATCACAGCTCCTGCTGTTCTCCCTGATTCCAGCTCCTCCTCTTCTCCCCTTATCACTGTTACATTCTTATACTTCCAAATGCAGTGGTGTCCGCTCACCTCCGGAGCCGAATCTCCGGCACACCTGTGCTGTCACGGACCCGCCGGTCCCGCCCCGGCTTCAACAGCGTATAGAAGGAAGGATTGTCCGGCACCAGGTATGCTCTAAAAGATTGCTTTTATTCATGCCATAGCAAGGAAACAGACATCACAGGACTGTGGTAATCTGACGCGTTTCGCTCTCTCTTGAGCTTAAACGTAGACTAAATTCAACAGACCAACATGCAAATTTAAAATAGAGACTCGATGGTCACATGATAAAATACCTGACATAGGTAGTAATTATAAAAACCCGGCATGGATATCATCTGTTAGTATTACAGAATGGGTTGGATCCTACCATTAGTGCGTTATTCGCTGTGTGTATATCCTATGAGTGTGAATATACTCCAAACATTAAGTGCAAAAATCGACAAGTATGCACAAAATAGGTTGCGGTATGTTGGTATCATGCATGTGTAGGTCAATAGTAGAATGGGATAATCTATCTCAATGACTAAATAACTCAAAAAACTACATACATGGATATATATGTTAAAATTACATGCATTAGATGGATTACGGCATGTCAATATCACACATGCACGGGTAAATAGTGCAAAAGGATAAACAACCCCTTTATATGTGTAATTCTGTAACCTACGTGCATGTATACATATACTAAAAGATGATATATATACCGTAAATTACTAGATGTACATAAATAAATTGAAACACTGTACAATTTGCTCTGTTTTGGTTTACATATATATCCATTACGTATTAATACCATAATTTTCAGTAACCGCACTCTAATAGGTATCAAAACACACTAGGCGGAATCACCCTCCCAACACTCGCACCAAGAGAAATTATTGGTCTACCAAAAATATGAATTGATAAAACATGATAAGGGGCTGCGGCGCTCGGGGCATCTGGGGAGGCATATAACGCTAGACTATATTCCTATGTGCAAGTCATGATTAAGTCTAAGCGTTTGTTCATTCCCCGCGGGTATCTGGTATCCAAAAGGAATATCCAATATGTCTCTCTATTGAAGAGGCGTTTTCTCGCATCCCCTCCTCTAATACCTATCTTAACCCTTTCTATACCAGACACCCGCAGGGAATCCAACTCCCCCGCGTGCACATCCCGAAAATGGGGTGATAACATAGAAATGCCTACTCCTTCACTCCTACTGTCGGAGATATGTCTCCTGATTCTTGTTTTAAGGGTATTGGTAGTGCACCCTACATATTGCATGTTACACTTGGTGCATGTGGCCACATAAACTAACATCGTAGTATTGCAGTTAATGTATTCACGTAGTTGGTATGTTTTTTCAGTTACACAAGACATTATTTCTTTAGAGTGGTGCATATATTTGCATGTAATACATCGGTTGTGACCACAACCCCAATTCCCTACAATATCCAACCAATTACCCTGTTTAATTTTGTCCTTTGTCTTGTATTCTCCTTTTTTAGAGTTAAATAGACTTGGTGATAGGGAGGAGCCCAATGAGGGTGCTTTTCTGGAGACCGCCATAATGCCCTCCTTAACCACCTCCCTCAATATTGGGTCTCCCTCTAAAACTGGTGTATACTTATGGATTATATTTTTAATTTGGGCAAATTGCGCACTGTATGTGGTAACAAAAACTGCTCTTTTTTGTTTATTTTTGGTATTTTGTGAACTATTTGCCCTTTTTCTTTTTCCAGTATATTTGATCAATTGCTCTCTATTAATGCCTTCTACTCTTTCTTGAGCCTTATTAAGACAGTCCTCTGTATAGCCCCTTCTGACAAATCTGCTTTTTAGCTCTCCTATCTCTTTTTCCCATTGTACAGGATCAGAGCAGTTCCTCTTGGTTCTGCACATCTCCCCGAAGGGGATATTCTGGACCACATGCTTTGGGTGGCAGGAGGATGCCATAAGGACTGAGTTTGTCGCCGTCTCCTTTCTGTAGGGGACGACAACAATCTTAGACTCTCTGCTGGATAGGGAGATATCCAAAAAATTGACTGAGGTGCTGCTAAACTGAGCTGTAAATTTAAGATTTAAATGATTATTATTAATATAAGAAACGAACTCAAAAAAACGACATTCTGTGCTCCCCCAGATAATCAATAAATCATCTATGTAACGCCCTATCCAGCAGATGTTCTCAAAAAAAGGGTTACTGGGTGTAAACAAAAATTGCTGCTCCCAATAAAACATGAAAATGTTAGCGAAGGAGGGTGAATATTTGGCACCCATGGACGCTCCCCGGGTCTGAAGGAAGAAATCGCCATCAAACATGAAATAATTGTGCTGCAACAAAAATTCAGTAACCATGACGATAAATTCCTTCAGACCCGGGGAGTAACTGCTAAATTGATCCAAATGACATGCCAGGGCAGTAAGACCCGCATCCCATGGGATGGATGGATATAAACCCACTACATCACAGGTAGCCCAAGACATATGTTCACCCCACTCTTTCTGATCTAGAATATTAATGACATGTTTGGTATCTTGTAGAAAAGTGGGCGTGATTTTAGTGAGGGGTTGCAAATAGTGGTCCACCCACTCCCCAAGGCGCTCGGTGACCGATCCTATACCTGCCACGATCGGTCTAAGGGGAGGTGGAAATACCCCTTTATGCACCTTGGGGAGTGAGTGAAACACAGGAACCACTGGGGCCTCTACATATAGATATTCTGCTAACTTGCTGCTGAGAACACCCATAGCAACCCCCTCTTCCAAAACTCTTTTTAGCTTAGTTTGAATTGTTTTCGTTGGATCGCTACTGAGTTTCCTATAGGTGTCACCGTCTGAAAGGAGCTCTATGTTTAACTGTTTATACAGATCAGAATCAAGCACTATCACATTACCCCCCTTATCTGCATTACGTGTGACAATATAGTTATTCTCGCTCAGTTGTTTTAGTGCCATCCTTTCTCCTTTATTCAAATTATCAGGTGTATGTTTTGACACTATTTTTTCATGCAAGTGCACAAGGTCCCTCTCCACCAACTCCTGGAATCTATCCAGGGCCTCCGATCGGGAGGCCACAGGATAGAACCCAGGGTTGGTGGAGTGGAACGGAACATCCAATGCGTCGTTAACCACATAATTTTCACATTGCAAACTGCGCAAATGAGTTATTTAGTCATTGAGATAGATTATCCCATTCTACTATTGACCTACACATGCATGATACCAACATACCGCAACCTATTTTGTGCATACTTGTCGATTTTTGCACTTAATGTTTGGAGTATATTCACACTCATAGGATATACACACAGCGAATAACGCACTAATGGTAGGATCCAACCCATTCTGTAATACTAACAGATGATATCCATGCCGGGTTTTTATAATTACTACCTATGTCAGGTATTTTATCATGTGACCATCGAGTCTCTATTTTAAATTTGCATGTTGGTCTGTTGAATTTAGTCTACGTTTAAGCTCAAGAGAGAGCGAAACGCGTCAGATTACCACAGTCCTGTGATGTCTGTTTCCTTGCTATGGCATGAATAAAAGCAATCTTTTAGAGCATACCTGGTGCCGGACAATCCTTCCTTCTATACATTCTTATACTGGTCAATATTAAATTTGACACAGTCACCACTGGAGAATAAATTACGCAGGTTACGTCAAATTAAGTAAACAATCATACATTTATTTTAGGCTCATAGACAAATATGGCAAACAGAACAAACTAGTAAATCTTATGTAAATAACCGTTCTTGCTTAAGTATTACAATAATGACATTAGGAAGTGCAGACATGTTCTTAGAACCATCTCACCAAGTGAGGGTTGTGTGGGCTGGATCCATCATGGAAAGTTCATCTAAGATGGCTTCCTCCTTCATCAGACTGGTCTGGCTCCGCCTCCTTCCTCTTGGCTTGGTTTACTTCAATGGTCTTGCTTCATCCTTGGTGCTTCCTTAATGAATGATGCTGCCCCCTATTGACGCGGTCTTCTTATATACCGTACTTATGGGTGTGTTCTTTACATATGTGGGCGTGGTTATACTTAGGGTTGCCACCTTTCCCTCAGAAAAATACCGGTCATGGGTGTGGCTATGTGGGGGTGGAGCTACAAAAGGGGAGGGGCCAGATTGCACAGGGGCTGAGGGATCAGGGGTTTAAGAAATGGCATGGGGGATGGGAGGGGGGTTTAAGAAATGGCACGGGGGATTGGAGGGATACAATATATATGTGGGGGGAATTTTCCTATATATCGCACAAAAAATTTACATTTAGAGAATACCTACCAAAACCCTATTTATGCCAGCGGCGGCGGTAGTGGTGGTGCGCGACAGCAACGCTGGCTCTCTGTGATGACGAGTGACGTCCCCCTGCGCAACGTCAGATAAACAGGCTCAGCAGACAGTATCACACATGACAGATTTAGATACACAGGCTCAGCAGATAGTATCCCACATGACAGGATTAGATACACAGGCTCAGCAGACAGTATCCCACATGACAGATATAGATACACAGGCTCAGCAGACAGTATCCCACATGACAGATATAGATACACAGGCTCAGCAGACAGTATCCCACATGACAGATATAGATACACAGGCTCAGCAGACAGTATCCCACATGACAGATATAGATACACAGGCTCAGCAGACAGTATCCCACATGACAGATATAGATACACAGGCTCAGCAGACAGTATCACACATGACAGATATAGATACACAGGCTCAGCAGATAGTATCCCACATGACAGATATAGATACACAGGCTCAGCAGACAGTATCACACATGACAGGATTAGATACACAGGCTCAGCAGACAGTATCACACATGACAGATATAGATACACAGGCTCAGCAGATAGTATCCCACATGACAGATATAGATACTCAGGCTCAGCAGACAGTATCACACATGACAGGATTAGATACACAGGCTCAGCAGACAGTATCACACATGACAGGATTAGATACACAGGCTCAGCAGATAGTATCCCACATGACAGATATAGATACACAGGCTCAGCAGATAGTATCCCACATGACAGATATAGATACACAGGCTCAGCAGACAGTATCACACATGACAGGATTAGATACACAGGCTCATCAGGCAGTATCGTACATGACAGGATTAGATACACAGGCTCATATCCCACATGACAGATTTGGATATACAGGCTCAGCAGACAGTATCACACATGACAGAATTAGATACACAGGCTCAGCAGACAGTATCACACATGACAGAATTAGATACACAGGCTCAGCAGACAGTATCACACATGACAGGATTAGATACACAGGCTCAGCAGATAGTATCCCACATGACAGATATAGATACACAGGCTCAGCAGATAGTATCCCACATGACAGATATAGATACACAGGCTCAGCAGACAGTATCACACATGACAGGATTAGATACACAGGCTCATCAGGCAGTATCGTACATGACAGGATTAGATACACAGGCTCATATCCCACATGACAGATTTGGATATACAGGCTCAGCAGACAGTATCACACATGACAGAATTAGATACACAGGCTCAGCAGACAGTATCGCACATGACAGGATTAGATACAGAGCGCAGCAGATAGTTTCACACATTAAAGGAGTAGTCCAGTGGTGACTAAGGATAGGGGATAAGTTGCAGATCGCGGGGGGTCCGACCCCTGGGGCCCCCCGCGATCTCCTGTACGGAGCCCCGACAGCCCGCTGGAAGGGGGCGTGTCGACCTCCGCACGAGGCGGCGGCCGACACGCCCCCTCAATACAACTCTATGGCAGAGCCGAAGCGCTGCCTTCGGCAATCTCCGGCTCTGCCATAGAGATGTATTGAGGGGGCGTGTCGGCCGCCGCCTCGTGCGGGGGTCGACACCCGCTATCTCAGCGGAGAGCCGGGGCCCCGTACAGAGAGATCGCAGGGGGCCCCAGCGGTCGGACCCCCCGCGATCTCAAACTTATCCCCTATCCTTAGGATAGGGGATAAGTTTTTCACCACTGGACTACCCCTTTAAAACATTAAATCAGTGTTTCCCAACCAGGGTGCCTCCAGCTATTGCAAAACTACAACTCCCAGCATGCCCGGACAGCAAAAGGCTGTCTGGGCATGCTGGGAGTAATAGTTTTGCAACAGCTGGAGGCACCCTGGTTGGGAAACACTGCATTAAATACACAATTTTGCAGAGAGGTCTCACCAGTCTCTTGTCTTCACTTTCTCCTTTCCCCGGGCGGCTCCAGGATAAGGAATGTCCGGGGTTGAGGAGGAATGGGGGGGGCAATTATTTATCCCATGGGGCCACATGAGAAACTAAAAATATTGTGGAGGGCCGGGTAGTTTTTCCCCAGATTAGGCAGCATAGTTGTCCCCCAGATTAGGCAGCATAGTTGTCCCCCAGATTAGGAGCATAGTTGTCCCCCAGATTAGGAGTATAGTTGTCCCCCAGATTAGGCAGCATAGTTGTCCCCCAGATTAGGAGCATAGTTGTCCCCCAGATTAGGCAGCATAGTTGTCCCCAGATTAGGCAGCATAGTTGTCCCCAGATTAGGAGCATAGTTGTCCCCCAGTTGTCCCCCAGATTAGGAGCATAGTTGTCCCCAGATTAGGAGCATAGTTGTCCCCAGATTAGGAGCATAGTTGTCCCCAGATTAGGAGCATAGTTGTCCCCCAGATTAGGAGCATAGTTGTCCCCCAGATCAGGCAGCTCCCCTCCCCCCACACACACACACCTATATATACACAGACACATATATACACAGACACATATATACACAGACACATATATACACAGACACATATATACACAGACACATATATACACAGACACATATATACACAGACACATATATACACAGACACACATATACACACACACACACACCTATATATACACAGACACATATACACAGACACATATATACACAGACACATATATACACAGACACATATATACACAGACACATATATACACAGACACACACCTATATATACACACAGACACATATATACACAGACACATATATACACAGACACATATATACACAGACACACATATACACAGACACACACCTATATATACACACACACATATATACACAGACACATATACACACAGACACATATATACACACAGACACATATATACACAGACACATATATACACAGACACATGTAAACACAGACACATGTAAACACAGACACATATATACACAGACACATATATACACAGACACACATATACACAGACACATATATACACACACACATATACACAGACACATATATACACAGACACACACCTATATATACACAGACACATATATACACAGACACATATATACACAGACACATATATACACAGACACATATATACACAGACACATATATATACACAGACACATATATACACAGACACATATATACACACAGACACATATATACACACACACATATATACACACACACATATATACACACACACATATATACACAGACACACACCTATATATACACACAGACACATATATACACAGACACACATATACACAGACACATATATACACAGACACATATATACACAGACACATATATACACAGACACATGTAAACACACATATATACACACAGACACATATATACACAGACACATATATACACAGACACATATATACACAGACACACACCTATATATACACACAGACACATATATACACAGACACATATATACACAGACACATATATACACAGACACACATATACACAGACACACATATACACAGACACATATATACACAGACACATATATACACAGACACATATATACACAGACACATATATACACAGACACATATATACACACAGACACATATATACACAGACACATATATACACAGACACATATATACACAGACACATATATACACAGACACACCTATATATACACACAGACACATATATACACAGACACATATATACACACAGACACATATATACACAGACACATATATACACAGACACATATATACACAGACACATATATATACACACATATATACACAGACACACATATACACAGACACATATATACACAGACACATATATACACAGACACACACCTATATATACACACAGACACATATATACACAGACACATATATACACAGACACATATATACACACATATATACACACAGACACATATATACACAGACACATATATATACACAGACACATATATACACAGACACATATATACACAGACACATATATACACACATATATACACACAGACACATATATACACAGACACATATATATACACAGACACATATATACACACAGACACATATATACACAGACACATATATACACAGACACATATATATACAGACACATATATACACACAGACACATATATACACAGACACATATATACACAGACACATGTAAACACAGACACATGTAAACACAGACACATATATACACAGACACATATATACACAGACACATATACACACACACATATACACAGACACATATATACACAGACACATGTATACACAGACACATATATACACAGACACATATACACACACACATATACACAGACACATATATACACAGACACATGTATACACAGACACATATATACACACAGACACATATATACACAGACACATATATACACAGACACATATATACACAGACACATATATACACAGACACATGTATACACAGACACATATATACACACAGACACATATATACACAGACACATATATACACAGACACATGTATACACAGACACATATATACACACAGACACATATATACACAGACACATATATACACAGACACATATATACACAGACACATATATACACAGACACATATATACACAGACACATATATACACAGACACATATATACACAGACACATATATACACAGACACATGTATACACAGACACATATATACACACAGACACATATATACACAGACACATATATACACACAGACACATATATACACACAGACACATATATACACAGACACATATATACACAGACACATATATACACAGACACATATATACACACACACATATATACACAGACACATATATACACAGACACACACACCTATATATACACAGACACATATATACACAGACACATGTAAACACAGACACATGTAAACACAGACACATATATACACAGACACATATATACACAGACACACATATACACAGACACATATATACACACAAACATATACACAGACACATATATACACAGACACATATATACACAGACACACACCTATATATACACAGACACATATATACACAGACACATATATACACAGACACATATATACACAGACACATATATACACAGACACATATATATACACAGACACATATATACACAGACACATATATACACACAGACACATATATACACACACACATATATACACACACACATATATACACACACACATATATACACAGACACACACCTATATATACACACAGACACATATATACACAGACACACATATACACAGACACATATATACACAGACACATATATACACAGACACATATATACACAGACACATGTAAACACACATATATACACACAGACACATATATACACAGACACATATATACACAGACACATATATACACAGACACACACCTATATATACACACAGACACATATATACACAGACACATATATACACAGACACATATATACACAGACACACATATACACAGACACACATATACACAGACACATATATACACAGACACATATATACACAGACACATATATACACAGACACATATATACACAGACACATATATACACACAGACACATATATACACAGACACATATATACACAGACACATATATACACAGACACACCTATATATACACACAGACACATATATACACAGACACATATATACACACAGACACATATATACACAGACACATATATACACAGACACATGTAAACACAGACACATATATACACAGACACATATATACACAGACACATATATACACAGACACATATATATACACACATATATACACAGACACACATATACACAGACACATATATACACAGACACATATATACACAGACACACACCTATATATACACACAGACACATATATACACAGACACATATATACACAGACACATATATACACACATATATACACACAGACACATATATACACAGACACATATATATACACAGACACATATATACACACAGACACATATATACACAGACACATATATACACAGACACATATATATACACAGACACATATATATACACAGACACATATATACACACAGACACATATATACACAGACACATATATACACAGACACATATATATACACAGACACATATATACACAGACACATATATACACAGACACACACCTATATATACACAGACCCATATATACACACACACATATATACACAGACACATATATAAACAGACACACATATACACAGACAC